>NC_065919.1:14515016-14815016 GCF_024586455.1 Bactrocera neohumeralis | reverse complement strand
TCTGTCACCAAAGCTTATTAAGTTAACAGTGAAATTAACAAGCTATACAATTACAACAAAAACTCACAATACGCTGATGAATTGGGATTAGAAAACAATTATTTAAAAAAAGTACAACAACCAAAACAAAAATGAATGTCATTCAAAAATTTATGAATTACAACAACAATAACAACAATGCATATTCGAAATGAAACGTGACCAACAAGAACCAAAAACTCTCTTAGCAACACTAACATTGTGGCAGCATTTAAATATCAATTTAATAGCAACAACAACAAAGTGCATATAAGCACGCCCAAGAAGATATAAATACACGCATACATATACATACATATATACATAGATACATATGTACAGCCAGTTTTTTTTATTATTTTCACCTTAAGATTCTTCAAGAAACAACCAAAATGGTATGCAAGACACACAACAACAGCAAGAACAACTACAAGACAGCAATGCAACGACAACAATTGCATTGCCGCTGCCTACTTATGGACTTATATGTATCTACGTTTGTGTATTCTTATAGGTGACACATGTAAATGCGTGTGTGTGAGTGCCATAAGCAACACAGAAACCCACACACATTGATACATGCAGTCAAATACTTCGCAACATGTTGGTGAAACATGTTGGCACACTCATCACGCAACATGTTGCCTGCCAACGAACGCTATGCGCATTCTTATTATTGTTGTACACACGAGTTCGACAGCGGCATGGCGCCTGCCAGCCCCCACCGCCTCGCTGTTGGAGCCGCATCACTGCCGGCCAGGTGAAGTAGTCGCGCTCGACGCAGCCGCTGCCACTGCCATTGTCGCTGCCTCATGTCGTGTTGTGCCGTGCCGACTCGGCTGTTGCTTCCACAGACAGTTGACGTTGCTTTCAGTTTGTTTTTGACCGGTCGTCGTGACGCTTTGGATCCAGTTTTGACGCGCGGCTTTGGATACTTGGCATTGCATTTTCTTTTAGCGTAGCTTGTAGCTGCCTGTGTGACTGCAAGCAAGTGAAACAAGTTAAATAAATATACTCCGTTGTGCATAATGTCGTTTATTTATAAAGTAAATTGAGCAAACGGAAGTGTGTGGAAAAAATCAAACAAAAATTTCTGGCTCACATTTGGGCGAGTGATTTGTAATCGAATTGCCGCGTGTGTGTGTGTGCGTCATTTTCAGTGTACTGAATGGAAGTAAGTGTGTATGTGTGCGAGTAGGTGCAAATTCGTCTGCAGTTGACAAGCGTGACCACGCGACAGTGGCGTTAAATGTGTGAGCAACACTCCAAACTGTTGCTATTTATAGTTGGAAGTGTTGAGAATTGTGGTTGAAAGTGCAGAAGATTTTGAAAAATTGTTACAAATATTATTTTCGGGTTCTTTTATGTATAACAGCGTAACATAACATAACCTAATCTATATTGTGCAAACAAAAAATTTAAAAAAATTTAATTTTACAAAATTTTGAATAACAAAAATTGTGAAATAAAAAGAGTGATAAATAAAAAAATTTTATATTTTTTGAAAAAATTGTAAAAATATTATTTTCGAGTTATAGTAAGTGTTTGTATTTTAGAAGATTTTGAAAAACAAAAATTAAGAAATAATAAAAAGATTAAAAAAAAAATGATTTTGAAGTAAAAAAAGTGATATATAAAAATTTTTAAGCATACTATATTTTGAAAAAATTGCATACATATTATTTTCGAGTATTAGTAAGTGAAAAGAATTTTTAAAATTTGCACAAATATTATTTTCGATTATTAGTTAGTGAAAAGAATTTTGAAAATTTGGATTTTAAAATATTTTGAAAAACAAAAATTATGAATTGTAAAAGGTGTTAATTAAAAAATTTTAAATTTCACATTTTTTGAAAAAATTGTACAAATATTATTTTCGATTTATAGTAAGTGAAAACAAACACTTTTTAAATTTGCATTTTAGAAGATTTTGAAAAACAAAAATTTTGAAATAATAAAAATATAAAAAAAAAAATTGTTTTTGAACTAAAAAAGTGATAAATAAAAATATTTAAGAACGCTATATTTTAAAAAAATTGCACAAATATTATTTTCGAGTATTAGTAAGTGAAAAGAATTTTTAAAATTTGCGTTTTGCAAGGTTTTGAAAAGTAAAAATTTTAAAATAAAAAAGTGTTAATTCAAAAATTTTCAAATTGAATATTTTTGAAAGAATTGTGCGAATATTATTTTCGAGTTGTAGTAAGTGAAAAGAATTTTAAAAATTTGGATTTTAAAAGATTTTGAAAAATAAAAATTTTGAAATAAAAAATTTTAAAATTTTCTATTTTTTGAAAAAATTGTGCAAATATTATTTTCGAGTTGGAGTGAGTGAAAAGAATTTTTAAACTTTGAATTTCATGAAATTTTGAAAAACAATTATTTTGAAATAAAAAAAATGTGTTAAGTAAAAAATGTAAAAATTTATTTTTTGAAAAAAAAAATGTACAAATATTATTTTTGAGCTTTAGTAAGTGAAAACAATTTTTAAAATTTGCATTTTACAATATTTTGGAAAACAAAAAATTGATAAATAGAAAATTCTGAAATATAATATTTTTTTTAAATTATACCAATATTATTTTTGAGTTATAGTAAGTGAAAACAATTTAAAAGTTGGATTTTAAAAGATTTTGAAAAATAAAAATTTCGAAATAAAAAAGTGTTAATTAAAAAATTTTAAAATTTCCAATTTTTTGAAAAAATTGTGCACATATTATTTTCGAGTTGGAGTAAGTGAAAAGATTATTTAATACTTGGATTTTACAAGTTTTTGAAAAAAAAAAATTTAATTTTCAATAAATATTTTTTCGTATTAGAAACTTGCTTAAAAACTACAATTCGCCGTAACAAGCAAAATCTTCATACATATGTACATACATGTATGTATATATGTATGTATAGACTCAATTATAATAAATAAAAATAATAAATTTTACGCTTCAGCAAAATTTTAAACGCTGTTTTCTTGGTAAAAGTGCTTGAAAAATACAGAAAAAAAAATAAAAAAGTTAACGCAAAAAGTGAAGAAGAAGAAATATTAAAAAAAAACAACAAATTTATGCTTCAGCAAAAATTTTACGCTGTTTTCGGTTAGTATAAATAATTAATAAAAAAATATTAAAAAATCAAAAAGTCTGTAAAATTGTGCTTAAATACATACATACATATATGCGATATCAAAACTAAAATATATGTACATACAAGTGAAAAACAAATGCACTGCATAATTTTTATTTTTAAATAAAGTAATTTTTGTGCAAAATCAAACTGCAAAGTGCAACAAGGCACCAGCAACATAATTTACTATAGCTAAATGTGTGTATGCATACATACATACATCTATATACCCACATATAACTGCATATGATTTTTGCGCTCAAACGGTAAGCATCCAATAGCGAAATCTTATATACGAAATTCAAGTTTGGCTCAAAGCCACTCTGATCTAGCGTAAGCATATTGTATATACATATCTACATTTACATATATACTTCTATACACAGTTCTATACATATATGCATTCCTTTGTATATAGCAAAGCTTGGTAGGTATATAATCACAGGCACAAGCGATGGCTCAACTTGGTCGCACGTTTAGACCAGAATTTCGCAATCACAAAAATCAGAAAACCCGTTTCAAGCGCGGCCAACGCATACACACACACACACACAAACACTTAAGAGCGTAAATATGTTTGTAACAAAAAATAAGCCTTAAACGAAACTTAAAACGCACAGCCACAAATGAATATAGTCTGTTGACAGTGTGTTGGTGTTGTTATTGTTAACAACAATTTATTTTTGTATATCATTGCTGTTGTTGTTATTGTAACTGTTGAATCCCATGCTTATAGTCGCTTATTAATAATGTTTTTTAAGCATTTTTTATTCTTTGTCGTCCCTTTTAAGTCTGCGTTTATTGCTTGCTTGATTCGGCTGTTGCTTTGTACGCTCGTATTTGCATTGTTCGCTCGTTATGCCTTCACAGTTGATTGGTTTTTATTATCTTCTCATTCAGATGCGTGTCTTCGGAATTTCTTAGCTCAGAATTGATTAAAGTTACTATATACTAGCATCAGATATTTCAGAACTTGATCTTAATAAGTGGAATATATGTGGAACACATGTGGAACATAATGGAGTGATCTGCCCACAATTCCGTCCTCTTTTTACGAATAAATTCGCGCAAAGCATGCATAACACTCAAATTGTATTCCTTGACAGTTTGGCCGGCCAGTCAGAAGAAATCCTGAGTGCACCACAACTCGATAAGCGAAGAAAATTGTCTACATAACCTTGATTTTTGACCTGCTTTGACGTGATTTTTCGGCTTCGGCTCATCTTTGACACGATATTCGCCCGATGGATCGTTTGTTTCTACGTGTCGTAAGCATAGATCCAAGACTCATCGCCAGTAATAATACATTTCATGACCTCCAAACCGTCGGAAAGCAGTGTTTCACAGAGTCTAACGCGACACTTTTTTTCCGAAAAAATGTAGTGATTTTGGAACCAATCGTGCTTTCACTTACCTTCGGCCTAAATGATCTTTCAATTTGATTTTCACCAATCCTACCGATATTGCAACGATGTCAGTGAGACCTCTGACTAAATAATTGTCGATACTCAAGAACCACTTCCTTTAGAGTTTTGACTAGTGTTGACGTGTTGATCATCAGTTGATGTTGATGGCCGTCCTGGACGTGGTTCTCGACCCTCTTTGAATAATTTGTACAATCAAAAACATTTGCTTGCGACAAAAAAATTATCACCGAAGACTTTTTTCAACATTCTGTACGTTTCGGCACTAGAAATTAGATTCCACACACAAAATTTAATAGAACTTCTTTGTTGAATAATTTCACTCATAGTAAAAAATCGTCGAATGCACTTTAAGTAGTTCAGAAAGACAAGCGTATTCTCAACACTAATGATTATTTTGATGTGACATTAGGCACAGATGTCACTGACAGTCATATCAATATAGAAAAAACAAATATTTCGACAAATGGATTTTCGCGCGCAATTTGAATTAAAAAGTCTTACTACTTTTTGCCACCTCTGTGCCTCACTTTCAGACAGGCATTGTTAGATGTTCTATATAAAGTCACCACACTGCTGAAGCTTACCTATTCGGAACCTTACTCTAGCTTTCCAGTTTAATTTTTTCTGGTATAAACTCCATCTGATGTATGTACCTTTTCGTGTACCTTACATAATTTTAGATAGAATCATTTTTTCGTAAACCTTACATAACGGTAGTAAGCGGCATAACGTTCAAACCAAAGTTCTCTGCTCAAATCGTGCGATCTTTGAAAACACTCCATACAAGCGAAAACCGTTCGTCGAAAGCATCTTTAGACCTTTGTCTATGCATAGTTCTATCTCTTTTGGTTCGAAACCTGTAAGGTCACAAGATATTCTACTTACTTTTACCAATAGATCAATCTCATTTGTTTCCATTTTTAATCTTTATCATAGATATTGGATATAGTGAGAGATGTCTTCTTAAATAAAGAGAGTTTATCAAACAAAACAGGAAAAAGGGTGCGTTGGTATTTCGAGGAAATAATTTTCTCTGTTATCACGACAAATTGAAGAAACTCTCCAAGCAAATGGATTCGTTTGATAGGGTTCTCGGCACCGGGCACCGGTTCTCTTGGTATAAAATGTCTTACCAGCGCTGGACTTCTGGATAGAGATACTGTTTTTACTTGCTCCAACCCTCATTTCATGCAATTATCGTTATAAAGCCTAGCTGGTCTCCGGTGGTATATCGAAGAGTAATGAGAGTAAACGTAGAGTAAATAGAGTAAGCGAAGTTCCCAAATTAGTATAACTAAAGTTCCACACTAATTAAGTTGTGACCACATAAAAGTGGAAAAAATTAAAAAACAAAAAAATATTGGTGGCAGCGTTGGCAGAGTTCAATGGCAGATAATAGCAGATCTATTTTTCAACGAGCAACATTCTCTTCATTGTTAACACTTTTAATGTTTGTTCATCGTTGCGCACTCCTGTTGTTGTACTGTATGCACGTTGTTGGTATTTGCGGTTGACTTTGTAAGCTTTTATCGGCAACGTGCGGTCAGTGGAAACCCGCATGGCGGAGTGACAACCAACCTGTGTATTATTTATGCACACACGTCTAGAAGCATGCTTACGTACATATGTATATATGTATATGAGCATGCCTATATTTCAATGGGTGTGTGTTATGTGGTTTGGCTCTATGGTAAAGGTGTGTCTCAATGAAGCGCAGCGGGTTGCTTCCCGATATATAACCAACAATGCCAATGCTATGGCAGCACTCACCGTGGGCGTCCTCGTGTCGATTGACGCCACAGACAAAGCAGATCGGTAAGCCATGCTCTGCGATGACGATATTGAATATGAAAGTGTCAACATTATGCTTTATTCATGAGAAGAAAAGTGGATCTTGTGCTTTATGGGGTTATTTTCAAAACGTTGGAATGATTTTTGATGCTGACTCATTACCGCGTATTAGTTGTAGTTCGGCATAACTCAACAAATTTTCAAAATTCGATGACTCAGTATACATAATTAAATAATTAATTTTCAAATAAACGAGCTTTCATATAAGCGCCACCTCATTAATAAAGAGTATACACCTAACTACAAGTATTTGCTTTTTCAGATGATCATTTCTCAAGTATTAAAAATACAGAGTGGTTCATACAATGACTAAAAAAATTACAATTTGTTCAATAAACGTATTAGTTATGTCACCAAAGCTTGTTAACCCAATTTTCCAAGATCTTCAGGGGCGCACCTAGTGCGATAGCGTGAAAGCAACGAATTTTCAATCAAATTGTTTTTAGAATTTGAAGAGTATATTTATACAGATTTATAGAGAACCGAATAAAATGTTGAAGGATAAAACTAAGTTTTGTTCGAAAACAAGGTCCTCCATTGCTGCAATGATTTCTGATTGGATCTTCTTCGTGGATGACACCTTTAACTACTACCACTAGCATGATCCACGATCAAATAAATTAAAAAAATAAAGAAGAAAAAGGCGATGTTTAAAAAACTTGTAAATTTTGGCGCCAATTCGAGATGCCAAGTGCAGCCAGTTCTTTCTACGCCTGATCTCTCCAATGCGGTGAAGGTCTTCCTCTTTCTATGCTTCACTCAGCGGGTGCTGCGTCGAATACTTTCAGAGCTGGAATGTTGTCATCCATGACGTAGCCAGCGTAGCCACGGTCTCTTTATTCGCTGAACTATGTCAACTTTAGTTGATTTATAAGACCATAAATCTTCCGCAGAACCTTTCTCCAGAAATCTCGTAAGGTGAACTCATCAGATGTTGTCATCGTCCATGCCTGTGAACCATATAGCAGAACGGGAATAATGAGTGACTTATAGAGTTTCGGTTTTGACGAGAGAGGACTTTACTTCTCAATTGCCTACTCAGTCCGAAGTAGCAGCTGTTGGCAAGAGTTATTCTGCGTTGGATTTCGAGGCTGACATTGTTGTTGGTGTTAATATTGGTTCAAAGATATACGACATTATCTACGACTTTAAAGTTATGACTGTCAACAGTGACGTGGGAGCCAAGTCGCCAGTGCCATGATTCTTTGTTTGATGACAGTAGATATTTCGTCTTGCCCTCGTTCTCTACGACAGATCATGCAAAAATATTTGTTAAAGGACGGATCATTATTTTCCGAATAATCACTGCAGTAAATACGAAAAAGGCAATTTAAAGATAAAGTGATGGAGCTGCTTGAACTAATTGAATTGGGCGCCTACACTTTAGAAGTCTGTAGGTTAGGTTAGGTCGTAGGGTTGATCCGCAAACGATAGATCTCACTTTGACACATATTCATCCTTTGTGTAAAAAAAGGCGTTTCCGCGTAAATGATGAAAATGATAAATAGTGGATTACCCTTTATGTATTGTACATACATATATATATATATATATACCTTACATATATATACATATGAATGTATTTACTCGCATATGCATGGGTACATAAGTGCTCGCGAAAATAGGCACAAGATGAGCTCAAAGTGTGAGTAAGTGTAAATTAAATTCGCAAAAAAAATGGTTGCACACATCTTCACTGCCACAAGCAATATGCGCATGGCTGTGTTGTTGTACAGATTTATATCACATATGCAAGTGTCTGGATTATGCATGCTTATGACCATATGTTTTTTACGCAGATAGCCGATGTCAGGCAGCACATTATGCTTATATTAATGTGCCATACTCAAACACATATATACATATACATAAATACATATCTATGTATGTAGACATTAATATGTAAATGACTGTCTGAATATTTGCGTTGTTTGTTTAATTTTTTAGCAACACGCTTTCTCGCCGTTTAAAGCTTGCGCTGGCTGCCCAAAAAGCTGGCTTACAGCGCCTCAAACGCCGGGCTTGCATGTTTTACATACATATACCATATATATATAAATATATATACAGTATACCTTCGTTGAGGCAGTTGAGGCATGCTCGGCACACCCACAGATCTCTTCTGGCTGTGCGGCTTAACTCTTTGTCTTTTAGTCTGGTTATTCGTTCGCCTGTCATTTCGCATATTCGCAGTGTTTTTGTTTTGCAAAATTCTCAGCGCTTTTTGTAAGCGATTTTCTCCCACCACTACTATGAAAAAAAAAATATGTATATACATATATACATATATATATGTGTGTGTGTGTGTGTGTGTGGAGGCATTCTGCAGCCGCACATTACTTTGGCGCTGTCACTTCTCTTTATTACTTCGTTTGCTGCGGCGTTAATGTATTTGGCTGTGCGATACAGGCAATGTGCGAAACTGAAAAAACGCCGGTAACAACAACATTTTTCTACCCAATATACATGCATACATATGTACATATGTCAATGCATACATACACATGTGTATGTATATAAATAAATGAAAATGAGCAAAAAGCGAAAGAATCACAATTCCTGACTCAGCAGTTGCCAAATAGTGAGGCGAAAAATACGCCGACGATAAGCGAACGAGATATCGCCTACAACAACAACAACCACTGCGTGCATCAATAAGCCCAAAATGAAACACTGATTATATATAAATATATTTATTTGAAATATATAAATACACATGTGTTTGAGTTATGTCAGACGCGTGGTGTTGCCAAATTGGACTTTTTCCCAAATTTGTTGGACATAAATACATTTCTGAGCGGCTTCCAGTTGGCTTGATGTGTGTACCTACTATAGTTGTTGCTATAAAGCAGAAACGGCGAAAAAATTGCTGAGATTAATTAAACAAAAAATCGAAATGGAAATGAAATCAAAATATGCACAAGACTACAAATTAAAATGCGAAATAAAAAAATTAAAATAATAACAAAAACCAGTAAGGAAGCGCTATGTGCGGGTGTAACCGAACATTTTGTACACCTGCAACTTGCCAAGACCAAAGCCAGCGAAATACCTTAAATTGCAAACCTCAACCAGAGGAGTCTAAGCAATTTTATATATGTATATACATACATACATACATACATACATACATACATACATATATATATATTCTGGGTAGTCGAAAAAGTCTTTTCGTATTTCTAATAAAAATAATAATAAGTTTCAACTTCAACTTATTTTTTTTATATTTATACTAAACTTTATTGAACCAAATATGTACCATTTTGGTCCACCACTTTTTGTCTTTTTTCCGCTAGAGACATTTTTTCTTTATGGTCAGACTTTTCTGCTTCTAGTGAAAAACTGCGACAAGCAACTTTCACAGGCTTCTCTTGAAGCCAAATTTACTCCATTAAAGGAGTTCTGCATTGACCGAAACAAATGGTAGTCCGATGGTGCAAGGCCAGGGCGATATGGTGTATGCATCAAAATTTCATAGCCAAGCTCTCCCAGTTTTTGCCGAGTCATCAAAGATGTGTGTGGTCTAGCGTTGTCCTGATGGAAGACGAAGCCCTTTCTGTTGATCAATTCTGGCCGTTTTTTTTTCGATTGCTTGCTTCAATCTTATCAGTTGTTGACAGAAAAATGTAGAATCAATCGTTTGACCAGGCCTTAGCAGCTTATAGTGGATGATTTCTTACCACTCCCACCAAACACTCAACATAACCTTTCGAGGCGTTAATCCTGGCTTTGCGACCATCTGTTAAGCTTCACCACACTTGGACTGTGATCTTTTACGCACATTATTGTCGTATTTGATCCATTTTTCGTCTCCTGTTACCATTCGCTTCAGAAATGGTACGATTTCATTTCGTTTCAGCAAAGAATCGCAGATGTTAATTCGGTCCATAAAATTTTTCACAAGACAATTCATGTGGTACCCAAACATCGAGCTTCTTTTTATAGCCAGCCTTTTTTAAATGGTTCAAAACCGTTTGATGATGAATGTTAAGTTTATCGCTAATGTCATGTTTATGTGACGCTCCTGGCCAATCTTTTCTATTCCCCCATTTGCCCCTCTGAATCCGCCACTGATTGAGTTATCTGAAATTTTACTCAAGTTACAACCCTCATGGACGGATGGACAGTCATCTGAATTTCAAATTTTCTTGTCATCCTGATTTTTTATATATATATATATGACCCTATATCTATCTCGATTAGTTTTAGGTGATACGTACAACCGTTAGATGAACAAAATACAAGTTGCAAGAATATAAAAATATTAACTTCGGCTGCACCGATGCTAAAATACCTTTTACAGCCTTTTTTCTATAAAAGAATTTGACTTTATCGGTAAGTTTGTATGGCAGTGATCCGATCTTAACTATTTCTTCGGAGATTGTACCATTGCCTTGGACAATAATCCGAAGTAAATTTCGTGAAGATATCTTGTCAAAAAAAAAATGGTTTCCATACGGCGACTTGGGCTTGATCGTTCAGCTGGTATGGCAGTTATATTATATGTTATAGCAATTCGATCAATGGTAACGTGAACAACTTCTTCAATAATTCATGCTAAATTTCGTGAAGACGACTTGGCCAAAACTTCAGATCGATATCTCAAGAACTTAGAGTAAACAAGGCTAAATCCACTCAGCTCGTCACGCTGATCATCTACTTATGTGCATATATACTTGTATATATGTATGTATAATATATTATAAGTCTCCGAGCTTTCCTTTTTGGTGCTACAAACTTCGTGGCAAACTTAATATACCCTTTATAGGGTATAATAGTAGAATATGGAAATAATAATAAACTTTAAAATGATAAATTTGTTTATCCAGCCTATAGCTGTCCATATAGATGCATATGTAGGTATATGTATATACATCCGTCATATCGACAGCAGCAACAAATTGCTTGCAATAATTTAAATGAAATGAAATCATAAATTCAGAATATATTTTTTACACAAAATGAATGCCAATTATTGGCAAATATTGAAAATTCAAGCGAATAAAATTTTCAACTAAAATTTTGTTTAATTTATTTTCTTTCTTAATACTCGTATACTTGTATTAGCTCCATTATGATCACAAATTCTTATATTTAGCCAAGCTTTTCGTTTAGTTCGCCATTTTCCAGATACTAGAGGTGCGAGCATGATAAGCTATAGCCATAATATATCTAGTCACTGAGTAGCGAGCCTTGAGAATGTTTATAATAGAAATCATCTCAATAGTTTTATATGCTCATCCCAAAAAAAAATTTCTTTTGACTAATCCAACGAAAATTCGCGCGAAAAACTAAAGCTCTTAAGATTCAGTCGGATCAATTGACGGTCCTTTTTTGACTTGAGAATCATTCGTTTCATACTCTTATCGCCCGAATGGCATAGCAGCTCGTAAACGAATTTTTTTTCGCGTGGTTTATGCTATATTGATCCCATAACGGCGGTACCGACAAATGAGCAGCTTCTTGGTGAAGAAAGGGCGGATGCAAAATTTCAGATTGGATGCAAAGATTCAGATGCAGATATCTCAAAAACTGAGAGATACAGATTGACGGGCGACGGACGTATAGACGAACATGGTTAAATTGACTTAGCTCGTCATACTGATCATTTGTATATATATTTTATAGGGTCTTTGACGTTTGTTGTTGAAGCGACAGAAAACATTCCTGAAGTAATTTTGAGAAACGGTGCCGAGTTAACAGTCCTTGGTTGGATCAAAATCAGTGTCCGTGCCGGTTACTTAGACGCGACTGTCGTGGAAAAATGCTTTTAACGTTTCCTATTGGATATTAGAAACATCGTGGGAAACTTAGCAGAGCTCAGTGATTTCAAACGTTATATATGTAGATGCAGGCTCTGGAGTCTAAAAATTCTCTAGGTTGGGAAAAATACAGACTCCCCAGCGCTGAAAATGCTTGAGTCGCTACCAAGTGATAGTAGTAGAGTTTCGTTGAGATCTTCACTGATTCGAATTGGTATCCGTCCAGAATTACTTATATTAGTAATAAAACGACAGGCTGTGATGCATCTATCAAGGGACTCTCAATCTCTTCAATCAACAGTACGATTTGTATGATAAATGAAAAAGAGAACGCAGCGGAATAAGCTTATGCTTTGCCTTACCTTACCTTAAAAGCCTACAGGCATTGAAAAAAAGAAAAACTCCAAATAAAGAGGAAACAATGAAAAGTAATCGCCATAATATTAATGGATTATGTAATACTTGCTTTGGGAGCATTTAGTTTTTAAGTACCTGATAGTCCTGAATCATATTTCGGGCCCGGTTCGATCAGCCTCAACCCGTTTGGTGATGTTTCCTCATGGAAGCTGAATTTTTCGACCGTTGTGCCAATGATACGTTCTTTGCTCACCCAATTGTTAAAGTCGCCAAGCTCAAATTTGACATTGTGGAGGGGGCAGCTCTCATAGGTGCGCTCCGAGAGCCCATAGAAGGCAACATTGATCATATCGTCCAACTCTTCCGGGGCGGGAGTGCAATTCAGCTTTATGTTAAAGAACGTCGCCTTGATGCGGATTGTGGCTAAACGTTCATCCACCGGAGTGAACGACAGGACTCGGCGACGGAGTCTCTCTCCCTTCACGAATCTCACACAGAATTTGCGCTACTTTATATGGCCACTATAGTAAATGCCACAAGGATCTACTACGACGACTGGACGACGGTGATGTCAGGCTTTATTTTTACGGCGATGTCAACCAGCTGGGCAGCGGCACCTTCCCAATTAAGGAACCAGACATTCTAGGTGCATGTTCGTAAATGTTTATCCATAATGCGTTTACCATGGTCGTCATCAAAAGGGAGGTTTCTCTTCCGAGGCTGTTGTTTCGTTTTCATGGGAGGCGGTTTTTACGTGGCCGGTCCCAAACCCAGCGCACAACCCTGGGGTGGGATGGGTTACTTTCTCAATTTAGCTCGCCTTCAAACATATGTTTTTTGTCACCCAGAGGAATTTTGGTCTAAGACCGGAAGTCGTGAGCAGCTTGAGCCTTATGTAAATGAATCGTTTCTGGTCATTCCCAAGTGAATGGCAATCAGAGAACTCTCCTCACTTGCGTGAACTTCTACACATGGGTTGAAGAAATAGAATATTTTACGCATGTCTTTTCGGATCAGAACTTCTATATATTTTAAGAAATGAAATTGGTTTTATTTTTTAAACCTCGATTCTCAGCTAAACAAGTATCGAATATTACTGTAATATCGTAGTCATATCATCAAATCAAAGACTCGGAAGCCCAAGCACGCTTGCAGTGTACCCAACAATGAAACTGTTTACTTTTATTTTCATCTCCGGCTATGTACCACCACGCAGCTCCGCAACATAACCTTTGTCGCCGCCACAAATGCCACACAAAAACCAGTTTATCCTCTGGCTATTCGCACCTATGACAACAAATATATGCGCGTGGATATGAGCGTAGAAATTCATGAGCTTGGCGTTTTTAACCCTTGCATAGACAAGCTATCAGCGACGTTAAATTCATTGCATTTTGCACCTTTTTTCTATGGGTTTCACGGGTTTGCCAGCGTGAGTTTGCATTCGGGATGCTGCAAGTTGTCGACGTGACTGCAAGGCAACAAAAACAAGCCGGGAAAAAGCGAATGGGTGACTAAGCGCGTATGTGGCATGCAACCTGGCATTCGATGAGCAGCAACAAAGAAAAATCCAAATCAAAAGCATTTGAACGAAATTCTGTGTTTCGAGAAACGCTTCGCCCATTCACATTTATTTTTAGCATTTTTCGTGAGGCTGGCAGAAAAAGAAGAACCTTGCTCTCGCACTGTGGGTAAGGCCAAAAAGGATGTCGCTTTCTGCTCAGGCATGTTAAGCGCTCCGAAGCGCAGTGCAAATCTACAATCTACAAGTTCTTTTTGCGACGCTGCTCGCAACTGTGCGATAACTAGCGATAAAACAACAGGAACAAAACGAAACTAGTCGTACGACACGAGACAAAACTCAGCTTAAGTTGGCACTACCCACTTGTTTGCCAACGGCCACGTCGTAACTCGAACCCACTTCGCGGCAGACTTTGCGGCGTAGACAAAAGTAATTTTCATTTGCGCCGCGGCTGTACTCGCGGCCAAAGAACCCAACACAGCCGGCAGAAAAACAAGGCTGAGCGCCCGGTCTGCAACTCGTCGCAGAAACCAGCTAAGTGGTGGTACAGGCAGACGACGCGTTGCTGTGGTCGACGTTCGCGGTATGTTATTTCTACTAGACGTCAGGCGGCGGGCAGACAGGCGAAGCGTGTGCCTGTACTGTCTTCATAGTTTAAGCAGTTGGCGGCGGAAGTTTGCGCCACCACGAACGTTGCGTCGGTATCAGGCTCGCTATGTGCCGAAGGAGCACACAACAGGCCGGCAATGACAACAATAAACAGAGGTACCAGCAAAACAAGTGTTGTGTTGTGGTGCGGTGTAGCAGTGGAATACAGCACTTTAATTGGTGTACGTGTCGAAGAGGTTGATTTTATTCGTTCGTGGCTCTGGTTGCGGTTGGGGATTGCTTAAACGCATGTCCTAATTAAATGCATACGTAATTTGGCAGTAGAATATTGAGAAACTAATTAAAAATGCAAGTACTTAAGAGCTCGGACTTTCAAATTGGTGAAATTTGGGTGGAGAACCAGCGGGTAAAAAGTCGACAAAGTTAGCTAAAGGATCACAGGGAGGCCTATCGGAAGTCGCGGAATTATGTTTAATGCGTCTTATGGCCAACAGAATACAATTTCAGTTTTGATTTCTGCCAAATCAAGGTTACAGGATTACTGAAAAATGGACATTGCTATTATAATAGACTCTGAAAAAATACTTCACAAATAAGAAGTTTTCGTACCAGAACTTGATTTTGTTCATTCAGTTTGTAGTTTGTCATTCACAGCTATATACTATAGTGGTCCGATATCGGCGTCTCCAACAAATAAGTCGCTTCTTGAAGAGAAAAGGACGTGTGCAAAGTTTGAGATCGATATCTCAAAAACCGAGGGAATAGTTCGCATGTATAGAGACAGGCAAAGAGACTGACCGAGATGAATGAACTCAGTTCGTAATACTGATCATTTATATATATTTTTGTAGGGTCTCCGACGTTTGCTTTTGGGTACAAACGTCGTCCGAATATACCCTGCTCAGGGTACAATTAAGCGTTTCTTCAAGTCAGCAGTCCTGCACTAAATGGGTTATGAACGGTCTCAGCAACGCACAAAAATCTGAAAATAAACTTCGAGACTGTCTCTGACAAAACATTTAAGACGACCAAGTCATTTATTAAGGATATTTCAAGATCAAACTTCACGGGATAATATAATATTTTAACGGGTTAGGAATTGAGCGGTTTAGAATTATTTCGGCGTATATGGATACAAGGAAATATGTGTTAGATGGTTGAGTTTAAACTTTAATGTCTGCGGGAACTTTTTCCGTTCAGCAATAGGTGGTTCTATCAAGATATTATTTAAGGTGTTACATGGTTTTACGGGTTTCAAAAAATCGATTTTTTTGATTGTCTTATTCTACAACACCTCCAGAGTATTGTCCTAAATTTTCAAGTTGGTCAGACTAATAGTTTCGGAGATACAGCCTTGAGAACTTGTGCGCTCGAGGCTAGCTAAAGGCTAGGTGCGCCGTCTTCAAACACGTTTTTCTCGAAACTTTGTTTTTAAAGTCGGTTGGCAAGATTTCTCGAGAACTACGCAATCGATCTTTACACAGTTCTTTGAGATATAATTCTTAAAGTCTTGGACAAAGTATTATTTGAAAAAAAAAAGTTTGCGAAATTTTCTCTGAAATTTCCTTTTTTTTGCAAAAACGTCTGCCAAAAATGCAATTTTCAGTTTTTTTCTTTCGTTCAAGTTCTAAGTTAAGGTTTTAACTAAAACACGTATTTTTCACTTGAGATGATCCCGTAAAGAGTTATACTGTCAAAGCGGGCGCATCTTTTTTCCGAGGGTCGCAATGGCCGAGTTTAAATTTTTTTTTTTATAGATTTCAGAATTACTTTGTTAATAGTGTATGTTTGTAACAGTAAAAAATTCTGCTAAAGTATTATTTTATTTTTTTATATGAGAAAAAGATTGTTGAAAAAAGGCTGTTTTCTACCCGAGAAAACCCATCCAACCCCTTAACGGACATTAGTTCTAGCATTTGATGTCACGTTTCTGCTCGTACAGCGCCGAGTCTTAAATGTGCTATGCTTAAGGTTGGGTAACGGTAGTATATGTATCTTAGGAAATCATGCCTGCTGTTCTCACGAAACGGGAGAAATCATTCCACGAAACAACTTCTCTTTCTTCTAACAGGCAATTGTATAATACCTCATTTAATATACAGATAACAAAAAAAAATTTTAAATAAATTAAAGAAGTTTCCATGGAAAACATGGAACAGAGCGAAAAGCACAACATTTCATGACAATTTGTAAGCGAGTTTCCTATTTAATTTTCTTAACGAGCTTTACGAATAGCATTGCATATGAGTTTGTGAGCCGTTACACACACACACACACACACGCACACCGTAGTTAGCTAGAAAATAAACACGTACATGGAAGCACAGCAACAAATAGTCAAACTTGCGAAATGGCAAACTGCTAAGCCTGCTAGGAGGCAAAGCCACACCGCTCCGTCAGCCAACCGCACAAGCCGATACGCCGGCAAGTCGCGCCAGACAAGCGCCGCTGACGCCACGACGCAAAATTGCTGCAGGATAATTGAAAATTTTCGTAAGTGAATGGAAATGTTTGCACAATTGAAAATTGTCCTGAGCGCTTTCTCTCTCTCTCCCACTCTCTGTGTGTGCGAACGAGTATGACCCTTGCAAATGTGGCAACTTTTGTTTGCAAAGTGCATACGAGCTTGCATATACATATGTACTACGCATTCACAAATGCGCTTGGTTAGTTTGATGAGTCTGTGACACTTCAGATTTCCTACGTCTCAACATTAAATGCAACCCTGTCACTCTTAACTATCAGTTTTCTATGAAATTTTGTTTGCTTGTGACAGTTATTGGTAGTGGCAGTGGTTCAGAACTTAGGAACAAGTGAAACCTTTCCACTGACAGAGGTCACACTTGCAGAAAAGCACTGGCTTATGAATAAATGAAGAGCTCTACTTTAGATGGCCTCCACAATTGCAATTCTGAATTTGTCGCCAGATGTATTGAAACCGAATTTGGACCAACTTTGTCGTTTTTTCCTCCGTGAAGGTGGTCGAGAGAACCAACAGAAGAAACTCTGAATGTTTATTACCTCTAAAATATGGTCAACTTTTCCTACAAAACAGTACATCAGGTCGTTTATTCTCATGATTTGAGGCTTTATTGTAAAAAACTCGTTACATACTCGTTGTTCAAAATATTTTCCATCGCCGGCACAATTTTTTCTCATCTTTTTGGCATTGCTTGTCTTTAGACACGATCCATGAATCGGTCCAATTTTTGCCTTCTTCGTAAGAACGGAAGAGTTGTTCGGGCAGGTCATGCGTCATCAATCGGAATAAGTAGAAGTCGAGAGAAGCGAAGTCAGGAGAGTACGGAGTGTAGGGAGAATATACCATTTCAACGTGTCCAGCCATGTTTTCACGACCTCGTTTGTGGCCCAGCATTGCCATGTAGAAGTATAATCTTGTCATGTCTTGTCGAGTATTGCGGATGGTTTTCTTCAACGCTCGACACACACGTATTCCTTGGGTCCGATAGAGAGTTCCTGTATTGGTTTCGCCCGCTGGCAAGAGTTCATTGTACACTACACCGAGCCGAGCAAACTTTTTCAGCGGTCCGGAACGTTCCTCATTGTCCACATCAGAGCTCGAGAGCTCGACACCATGGACGTAAGTCCAACTGTCGCTGAGTTCTTGCGCAATCAATATCGGATCTAAAATATATTATGTATAGCAGAACGAAATAGGCGTTTCTTTGTTGGAAATTTTGAAAGATCTTACAGATAATTTAATGAACGAATGAGTTTCTCAATATTTTAAGGTATCTTGGTACTCAGCTCAGTGAAACCATACAGATTCTGGCATTCTTTAAAGACCGAATTCACTATAGAAATTAATTACTAGCTGGAGAAATCGGTCTGTAGCATCTGTCGATCTATCTCAGCTGAATGAGTGGTCTAGTGCTTACTCGTTGATCAGAATATCCGAGCTACGAGTCAAGTTGTCTGAAGTCTTGGAGTTTTTCATAAGTTTTGACTTCCATGCGAGGTTTAAGTCAAAGCTGAGAACATCCATACTTAGCAGAAACAACAAAAAAATATTAGTTTATTATTTTATTTTACTTACTCTCAAATAAAAAAAATATTACGTGCTCTACTTATGCAATAAACTTTCATAATTATTTGCGAATCCTTGGAAGTTTTAGCTTCGCCATCCCGCACTCAAATAAGCCAATATTGACTTCATTTTGCAATCAGTGCTCAGAATGGTCAGGAATTTTCCAATCAGCCAGATTTCAATCAACTAATTTCTGTTTATTTATATTTTACAAAGTTCTCATACAAGTTATTAAATCCAACACACAAGCGAGTTGCTGAGTACACATTGCTGCCAAGCATCCGCACGAGTTGAAAAAAGAAGTGACGAAACTTGTAAACAGACAAATTCGCTCGCATGCCAAAGTGTACGAAAATTTCTGCAATCCCTTGTTTGTATTTAGCTTAAAAGGAAATCTCATTTACAGCGTCAAATTGCTGCTCGCCCACCCATTACTCTTTCTTCTGTCTTCTCCTACTTCTTCTTCTGCTTTATGCTCTCATTAAGCGGCAGGAGTGCAACGACTGTTCGCAACTGACCATATGTGCGGAGATGTGTTGGACGATGCCGCTAAACGCGTTTGGACTTCAAAAATCCCATTATTCAACTCAAGAGTCAACTGTAGCACACACTCTCACTTAAGCGTACAAACATACATACTTGTATGTACTATGAGTATAGCACATATGGGCGGGCTGTACTTGAGAAATTACTTGACGTGATTTGTTAAAGAGAATGGGGGGACTCAAGTACACTGCATGGTTGTTTCTTAAGATTTACAGGAAAACATGTTACCCGTCGGAACAAGTCTACGCAATTGTTTGGGAGAATTGAAAATTCTAGCGGTCGCTCATTGTTGACTAACCTGGCCACAACTGGTTGACCAATCCAATATTATAATACTTTCACCCTTTGAAGAGTTAAGGAATTTTCGTCGCTCTGCTGTTGCCTACGATGTCTACCGATTGGATTGGATTGGAGAGAAATCATCCATACATATAAAAATTGAAATAAATGAGAGTTATCTTTTTGGCTTTTTCAAGATAATAGGAACTACTCTTCAATATGTGATAAACACGGATTCAACTTGGCCTTGAATGTTTCTGCTCTGATTAAAAAGGGTGATCCATTTCATGGTTCCCAATTAAAAAAAAAAAAAAATACATAAACTTAAAATTTAATGGAAAATTATTAGCATTCGTAAGAACATTTTTAGGCATTTAGTTGTTGAAGATTATCTCTTACAAATTTTGGCCGTGGCTACTTCTCTGATGGTCCATCCGTTGACTCCAATGTTTGATGACTCGTTCGAGCATTTCAATTCGTAGCTGGCGAATCACATTCCTGACGTTTTGCTCCAAGGCCTGAATACAAGCGGGATTATCCTTATAGACCGCGATAACTGCCGCCATGGACGGTTACATTCGCACTGGCATAATTTTTGAAGAAATATGGACCGATGATTCACGGCCCACAAACCACACCAAACTGTTGTTATTTCTGGATGAAATGGCAGTTCTTGAATCTCTTCACATCGCTCTTCGTCCCAAATTCCGCAATTTTGCTTTCTTATGTACCCATTGTGCCAGAAATAGATCTCATCGCTGAACAAAATTTGGCTCGAAGACGTCGAATCTTCCCGGAACTTTCCAAGAGCAGCACATTCTCGAAAATGGCAGAAACGACACTTTGAAATCATATAATCTTTATTGGAAAGCCCTGCATTATTCAAATCATAACTTATGACTTTTGGAATATACATACATATATATTAATTTACCGAAATGTAAATATTTCCTACTGGGCATTCTTGCACTTCTGTAAGCGCCCAAACACACATAGATTTATAAATACTTCAGACACTTGTACGTCGTTGACCAACGTCCAGGCAGTTCAGTAAGCCAGTGTTCTTGTTTGTTTGTTGTTGTTTTTTGCTATCAAATACAACAAAGGCACTGTCAAAGTTGTAACAGACAAAGTTTATGGAGTCAACACTCGAACTATCGCCGCCAACCAGTTTACTAGCCGCTTCTCAAAACTCATATTTATGTTTGTGTTTGTTTGGCTTTAACTTCGGTATGAAAGTATGCGCGAGTGACAGGGATGCCACTTGAAGAATATTAAATTAAAAAAATAATAATAAAAATGAAATTTACCGAAGTTGTCTTCACACAAGGCAGTGAAAACAAGTTAACGAGAAATAGAAAGATCAGAACATTTTTGAGTACTCAGTTGGTCCATTTTGGATCGATAGATTGTGGAATGAAGTAGATACTATAAAGACATGGAGAATCTGAAACAAGTAAGGAACGCCATTTCACAATTTATTGTAAGGGTTGAATGTAAACTGTTTATTAGTAAGCTCAACAGCTGATGAGATTGCTAAAACTGGCATATATCTGGCTACCGAACAAGTACAAGAATTACGGAAGTCACTAAAAACTATATACAATGAAGTTGCCGAAGGGGCTGACAGGCGAATCAGAGCGAGATGGAATGCCTTAAGTACATAAGTTCATGCAGGATCGCCATGATCATGTGTAAGAGCCACTTCGGATTACTCGCTTGCTTCTTACTCACACGATCTCGAAATGACTGCTGGACGCCCATTGGCTTCTTGACAGGTCACAGCCTGCTGGCATCACATGCGAGCCGGATGGGCATAAGTGTTGACGATGCATGCAGAGAAGTTGACATGAGAGAGATGCTGGCATATCTCCTATGCCTGTGTCCAGCACTAACTTAACTATCTAGGAGCTTCGGAGTTCAAGGCCCTAGATGAAGTATCAAACTTAGATATCCCGTCGCTCTTAAAGTTCGCAAAAAGCATTGGTGTCCGGTATGACGAAAACTCCACCTCAAACTAAACTGAATCTCCAACTGGTATTAGTAAGTACCTGTAGATATATTTTTCTATCTAAAACAGGGTTGATTTTTTCTTTAATCTTTAATAGCATTCTATAAATTATGAAGCCTACTAGGTCAACTAGAAATTAAAAATCATAATTGTTTTAGATTTTTTTGTAAATCAACCAACACTTTTGGATCTAAGTGGCAACGCTGATGTGTCTTACGTTACTACAAATATAATGAGCAACATTACAAAATTTTTTACTTCTGTTTGTTCCTATGTCATTTTAGCTTTTATCTGCTCGAAGATTGATTTCATTTTATAAGTGAACTGATTTATCTTTTTGCTTTTAACAAATAACAACCGCGTCTGCCCCAAAAGTGTCTCACATGCCGCGCACTACAGTTCCTTATCGCCTTCTCGTTGCTGGCTGTCATGAGCAATTCTTCATTACCTTTCTTCGCATAACGAGGCATTTTCGAGCTTGATTGATCTCAATTTCGATTGTTTGCTTTTGTTGTTGTAGCATTCTTGTTGGTTGCTTGCAACAAAATTGAATCTCCGTGACAAGTGGCCAAGCGAATAAATGATAAAAAATATGTGGGAAAAATATCAATAAAAGCGAAATATTTGTGTTTTATTTTTGTAGTTGTTGTTGTTGCTAAGTCGCCCAAATAAAGTGTGGTCTGCTTTCGTGTGTGTGTGGTCCCCAGATGCTATCATGAAATTAATTAATTGCGTTTTTCGGCAAATTATTGCTTGTTTTTGGTTTGTTTTTGTTTCCATTTTTTACGCATCCACATTTCTTGTTCATTTTCATTTCGGTTTTTGTGGTGTTTTTGTGCTTGCCAATTTCTTGCTGCAGCCACCAGTGTGTACGAATTAAATGATTACAAGGAAAATGCGGTAATGAAAAATCTCCTTGGGAATATTAGGTATGATCATTCATCTTGTTATTTAGCGGTGGATGTGACGATGTGTGGTTATAACTGGTAATATACTTCGAATAAAATGTAAAGAAAATGAGTAAAAAAAATTATTATAAAACATAAGTAGCTTAGGGATATGGCAGCTGTGGCAACATTCGATAGTCATTGATTGACAGTTTAATGCTTGCATAGTTTGTTGACACGTAAAAATACGACCCTGCGTGTGCGAGACTCGAAGTTCTCTTGTTAACTGTGTATCAAGTCTATTTGTCACTTGTATCTGAGCCTGATCGTTGCGGTCTCAAGATCTGTTCATTTTATTTTTGATATTCTAGTAGTCTTTACTTCTCTCGTTTCTTATACGAGATAATTTAACTGAGAGCTAAAACAGCTGATATTCTGTAAAGTTGAGAATGATTCTTATAGCAGTGCACGCATTCTAGAGTACGTCAAAGGTTTCACTTAGTGATCAGTCTCATGATGGGTTCAATAAAGAAATAAGTGGACTAAAGAGTGTGCATCAAGAAAACTCCATATTCCGAGACCTTTTTTTATGCCGAAAAAGCACTCGATATTAGTTGAATGTCGATTGTAGCCACTTTAAATGAGAGATTTTTTCCCAAATGCTGATTTGAGACGAACTGGCCACGCATCGATCGTGAGACGCAGTTCATGCATGGAGACATTGTCCCCTGCACGGACAGGAGCTCGCTTCAATGACTCAATATTTAGGTCTAGCGCCGAGCAAGCCGTGGATTGTCATATGGACCACAACTTCTAATTCTACTTGTTGAGGTCGAGACTAGCTGCTGTCCAAACATCCGTTGATATGAAGTCCGGTACGTTGTTTTCGGTCCACAGTCGAGTGATTTTTGCTTTGTGAGCTGGAGCAGAGTGTAGCTGAAAAGCCCACGACTTGTTGTCAGATATAGTAATAGAATAAATCTGTATTCCAGCATAGTTTTAATGAAGACACGTAGTAACTAAATATAGGTCGATTGGTATCAACCCCGGAAGGCGATAAAATCTGAAATTATGGAACCAATTTTTTGAGTGACAATAAGCTGTGGTTAAATGTATTAAATATTTAATTCTACGCTCACTCTCTTCCGAGAATATAGCGATCTTACATAGCGGCTTAAGTTTTTACTCGTCCCTGGTGGACATTTGAATGCTACAGTCGAAGAAACCACCTGAATATTTTGCTACTAAAAAGCTGAATGTGACAAGGTAGCCAGATGAAATCGTGAGCAAAATCTTAAATATAATAATATTTCAGCTTATGGTATTATGGATTTCGGGTAGTGACTGCTGAAAAAAAAAATTACAATGTTAAAGTCTTCAGAGGTTTGTCATATTCCTCTTACCCTGAGTTGGTGAGCACGGAAATGTTTCACAGCCGAAGCTTTTAAAACCCAACTAATGTAGTTGTGCTTCCCGGCTAATTTCACTGTCGCACAGTGCTAGTTACGCTAACAATAGCTAATACAACGTTTTATTGCTATAGTTGTGATGTTGATTTAAGCTTTGTTTTTGCTATGCTCCCCCTTCTGCCTTGCCAACTGTGCGCAACAACAACAACACACCACATTAATGGAGCTCTCTCTGCAATGTGTTGAATTCGTACGAGATCGGCTTCATTTACTTCTCGTCACTTTGTTGTGCTTGTTTATTTATTTGTTGTGTATTTGGCTTTGTTGTTTATTTACCGTTTTAGCATTTTCAATATTTACACTCTCGTATACCGTTAGCAAAGTTAATGTTCGTAAATATAAACTATATAAAGAATTGTAACTGAAATACTTGACATTTCTAATGCAGAATTACTTGCGTACACACACATATATACGGACACATATACATACAGACAGCCATACTTATATAATTGTATATGTAGCAGTTGAAGTGCATAAATTTAGATTCCTGCATTTTATTTGTAATGAAAATTGTTGTTGCGCAAATTTATCGCTTTTTCCGCAGCGAAACTGTGCAAATACATTAGGGTCTTCGTTATTTTCCAAATTATTTTTTTCTTAAGTTTAAGTTCTTGGCCTTTCAATACAAATTCTTTATTTTAAACCGTACCTGAATCAATTACTTTTTTCCCTTATCTTTTACAGGAGTTTTTTTGCAAATTTTTTTTTTTTACGTAATTACACAATTTTTGAAAAAAAAAAACAAATTATAAAATTTTCTGCTCACAAAAAGTGTCTGCATGTTAATATTAATAAATAAATATTTCCTTACAAGTTTTACTCACTTAAAGTTATGCATGAAATGTACCGAGCATTCATACATACAAGTGCTTTATTAATATTGTGTTGCTCATACGCCATGCTGTACTGTGCTCGTATGCATGTTCAATACACTTGATTTGTAATTTTAACTGATTTAACTTAAAAGTAAAGTAAAAAGCAGTGGTTTTATGGAAAAAAATATGAAGACAATTTTTGTAGAGCAAAGAATTTTATATTAGCATTCGACACTTTCCAAATTGTAGATTTACTTTCTTGAGGTGGGTTTTGACGGCAGAAAAAAGCGAATTTTACAGAATTTTTTTTAGACAATTTTTAAATTTATTGATACAGAAATGTGTTCACATATTTGTTATCTTTCAGCTGTATTTTAAGACCTATCATTAATAAAAAATTTTATTTGGAAAGGAACTAAAGGAGTTCATCTCAAAAAAGACCGTTTGCGGTGGCCACTATATCTCCGAACTGGATGGCCAAAAAAATGCCTACTTTAACCAATTTTTTTTTCATATAATAAATTAATTTATTTATTTTAGCTTTCGAGCATATCGAAGAGTAGCATTTGAATAATATCTTATGATTTTTATAAGCAATTTTTTGAAGCTCAGCCTTTAGCAGCTGGTTTCTTCGGAGGACATAACCTACAAAACGATGCTATGCATGATTAGTTTGGATATTGCTTCCATGAAAACTCTATCACTTCGAACGGTGGTTTCAGACATTTAGACGGGTGAAAACGACATTATGTTAATCTGAAGACCAACGACAAAACTCATTAAATCAAAAACATCAAGTATCATCGTTTAGTAGATGAGTATAAACATGATTAATCTAAGTATTACAAAAAAATTTTGGGTGCCAATGATTTGACGCAAAAAAACCTTCCGACCGAATCAACGTTATGCTGTTGAAACGGAACGAACTCCACCCAATTTTGAAGTAGTGACTGGCAAACAAAACAGTATGATTTTAGGTAAACTTTTTGCTGTGTATTTGGTGAGATTGGAAGGGAATCATCCACTATGAGCTGCTCCCATATGGCCAGACGGTTAATTCTACCATCTACTGCGAATAACTGGACCGCTTGAAGCAGGCGATCAACCAGAAGCGTCCAGAATTGGCCAACAAGAAGGGTGTAGTGTTCCACCAGGACAACGCCAGACCACACACTTCGTTGATGACTCGTCAGAGCCCGGACATAGCGCCACCTGTTCCTGTCCATGGCGAACGCCCTTGTTGGTGTAAAGTTGAACTCAAAAGAGGCTTGTGAAAAGTGGCTGTCCGAGTTTTTCGCAAATAAGGAGGGGGCTTCTACGGGGGAAGTGTTATGAAGTTGCCGTATAAATGGAAACAGATTATTGAACGAAACTGCGCATATTTGATCCTAAATCCGATCACTGTAACACTTTTTATAAACCATTGTATAAAGAGTAAAAAAGCGGAAGGGAACCTTATATTTAGAAGAACTGCAAAAAAAGCGCTTCACTCGTTCCTGAGAAATCGGAACCAACGATCTTGAAAACCATGTTTCAAGAAGAACACGTTGGAAGTTTGAAATAACTAGCAGGTCTAGCCTGACGGACCGTTCTTCCAAAGGTTCTGTCTCCAACACTTTTATTGATATTTTAGTATTTAAAATACCATAAAATTACCAAAAAAAATGCATTTGTATTTTTTTTTTTGAAATTTCAAAAACCACGTCACTCCCTCCTGCAAAATAAAATATCACAAAATCCTTTGTTTACTTTGGATTTTCTTATTGCCAAAACTGAAACTTCAGTGACCGTTTGCAAACAAAAAAATCAATTTGAAAAAACATACACCCTAATAAGTACATACATATGCATATATATATGTATATGCTATGACTTTATTGGACGCAAACTACATCCACAACAACAACCACAACAGCAGCGTGTAACCACTGACTCCTGAGTCTGCGTGGATATCTCGGTGCCAAGTACGCCCGCGCCACCCTTGCCTGTCGATAACTTTACATTTCATTGTTGTTTTTGCGTGTTGCACTCAACAACTTAACGAGAGTCCACAAATTTACGTGTTAAGCGGCACATATATATATATACATATGCACATGTATGTATGTATTTAAGCCTGTGAACTAAACACTTTGATATTAAATACAAGTTTTTACATGCATTACACCACATTCACTCATAAACACACACTCACAGACACAAACAAATGCATATAGTATCCTTATATATGTATGTACATATATATATATATGTGTTACTATAGTTTTTATTGGTATATGCATCAATTTAGTCAGGTTTTTATCCCAGCTGTTGGTTAGAAAAATGTTGCACTGAAATTGTTAACATTGTTAGCCCAACATTTACTTACGTATATTGGTGTATGTGTGTTCCACCTTTGGTTTCTTCGTTTTACCCTACTTCGTTTTGCAGCAATTTCCAATTAATTGTAGAAAAACACTTAGAATAAACAGCGGGAGAACATCCTAAAAGTATGCTACAGTGATTGTTAGCTGACTGTATTAGACTTACATGCATACATACATACATATGTACATATGTACATATACGCATGGGGAAACTTATAGCAACAAATTGGTAAAACACAATTATTTCGAATAGTTTTCAAATTCCTCATATTATTTTGAGAACAGAACAGAGTATGTATGTTTACTTGCTGTGTCTTTGTACGTTTTGTTATTTACTTATTTTTATTAATTAATAGACAACAAAGTCACAAACCAATTAAATTCCACATTGCTTCTGCCTTAAAATTGCATTTTCTCACACTGCTCCTTCAAATGTTGGTGAGTAGTATACCAGAGTCAGTGCAAGAGAGAGAGCGGAAAACGTCATTGGAGTAGCAGCAAATAAGATCTTGCGTACCTATTTATCTTTTAGCTTGACAGTCGAAAAAGAGATGAAAAGTTTTACCCTCTTACACTTCCAGCTTCGAAATCATATTTTAATAAGCTTCCCCACATTTCAAAGAGATCATATGATGCACCTTACACAGGATCTAAGACACGACTCATGCGACTTCATGCCTGCGAACTAGTTGAGATGAATTTATACTTGATATCGCCGGTAAAAATATATACAAAAAATATATACATACATTGTGACAAAAAAGTACCTGAAAATTGTAAAAATTTAAATTCTCCGGGTAAACGATATTTCAAAAAAATGTATTTTGCTAAGTTATTAAGACTGTTCCTAGTTACTATGCCAAATATAAGCGCGATCTGTAAAGCAAATTGTTTACAGCAGCTACTTAAGTCTGTACACCTCAGTAGCGCGTTGCGATTTTCATAATGGATAAAAATATCAACGAAAGAATTTTTCTAAAATTTTGTACTTCTAGTCAAATTTCGTGCGCGGAATAGTTCTGAAAACTTACCATGATTCAGTGTTTTCAAACACACAAGCCTACGAGTGCTACAAAGGCTTCAAAAACGGTCGCGAGATCATTGAAGACATCCCTCGCTCTGGACGAGCTTCGACCTCTTCAACTTCTGAAAATATAAAAAAGTGAAAGATATGGTGCTTGAGAAACGCCAGTCTAGTGTTAGAGAGATGGCAAGGGAGCTCGGCATCTCTAGCGAGTCCGTTCGAATGATTTTGGTGAATATTTTGGATATGAAACGCGTTCTTGCTCAACTCGTCCCGATAAAGCTGAACTTTTTTTTCAAAAAGAGTACCGTAAACAGGTCTCTTTTGGCATGCCTGATCATCCCAATTTCGATCCCACATTCATGTAGAGCATTATAACTGCCGATGAAACATGGGTTTATGAGTTTGACATGCAAACAAGTTAACAATCATCGGAATGGAGGGAAAAAACGAATAGAAACAAAAAAAATCACGCCATAGCCGCTCAAAAATCAAGGTGATGTTCATTGTGTTTTTTGATGTTCTGGGTTTGGTGCATCATGAACTTGTTCCGGAGGGACAGACCGCATATGTAGTTCTATTTGACCGCATTGAGGTGTATGTGTGAGAACATCCGTCGAACACAGCCGAAATTGTGGAAGAACAATTCACTGATTTTACATGATGATAATGCTTCAACGCATCGAGCCATGATTGTGACCGAATTTAAAGTCAAAAACGCAATGAATACCATCGAGCAATCACCGTATTCACCAGATTTAGCTCGGTATGCTCGGTATCCCCACAAAAAAAAAGTAGTTCACTGGTCATGGTGATAGCGGCTGTTCATGTTGTCTGAGATAAAAAAAATCGAATGGATTATTATTCAGTAGTTTTGCGGCTATCGTCCCTACCAAACATAATCAATTTCATTACAAAAAAATGTCGAACTTCAAAAAAAAGTCACGAAAATCTTGTTTTTTTTCGTTAAAAATCGTTTAAAAAAATATGAAAATATTTTCGAATATAAACAATTCTAGTAGGGACGATAACTATAAATGAGTAGAAGAGCATATGTAAATTTTAAGGCAATCGGTTGAATACGTTTTTTTTAGGACCATGACAGTTTCAGAAAATGATGATTCGAGAAAAATAGTATACAGTCGTTTACGACACGTCAGCAACTATGAGCTGTAACTTATCAAATACTATGAATTTTTCGGCCTCAATTTTTCACAGCATGTTTTCAATAGGTTTTACTGTCAAAATAAAATAAAAAAATCGATTTTTCGAAGTGATTACATGAGAATACCCCCTTAAACATGCTGTGTCTTATATATAATTTCCGGGTCCTTTTTTGACACAATGTATATAATATAACATAATTGATATTTATAATCTGACATTGTATATTGAGTATCTGGTGATAAATTCGATAGTAGAATCAACTAAGATCTAACCCGTACCTATTTCAAACCACTACAGCTCAGAGTCATGTGGCACACCAATATATTATCTCGTAAGTTCAGCCATAAACGATATTGCTCTATGCTCCAGTAAAAATTCAAATTCGAAATATTCGCTTAGGTTTAAGCAAATATTATAGATGTCAATGTTCTCCTTCGATAAAAGTTTAGAAGCTTTTACGAGCCTAACTTTGAGCTCGGTTATGCGAAATATGTCACTCTTAAAGACTATATCGGATATAATAAAGGCTTCATCAATAATCTGTTCCACTGAATTGTTTGGTATAAATTATTTCACTGATCGTGCCAATGCAGAAATTGGTTTGCAAAATTTTGTTTTCGCATTTTTGACCCTGAAGATGTACCACGTACTAAAACGCCTCTTAAAACCTTCCTATGTCGATGAAATATGTAAGTTCGTTGGTCGATGCAAATCGTCGAACAAAAGCTTGTTAGATTGCTGAGAGATTCAATTTTCTAAAGCGACCGTTTACATGAAATGTCTAGTGTTAATTACGAAGCTTGAAAAAAGGGTTCCTCATCTTCTTAAAGAATGAAACTTGCTTCGTCATAATAACGACTGTGATTTTCTTATCAAACGTGAAAGAAGTGATCCATTTTTGAAGCGGATTGTTGCTGGCGACGAAAAGAGGGTTATTTAGAAAAATGCAAAGCTCAAGAGATCAAGGTCTAAAAAGGTTGAACTAACTCGAAACACTTCGAAGGCCGTTAATCATCAAAATAAGGTTATGTTGCCTGTTTGGTGCGATTTCAAAGGGATCATTTGTTCTGAGCTTTTGTCTGATAATACCACCGTCAATTCTGAAGTGTTTTGTGATCTGCTGAACAAATTGCGTGATGTGCTCAAACAGAATAGGCTAGAACTGATCAATAGAAATGTGATATAATGTGAGACTTCATACAAGTTTGATAACACGCTTAACGCTTTTGCAGCTCATGCACCCCACCACTCAAACATTCCCAACACTCAATATTCCTCAGACTTGGCACCTTCAAACTACTACTTGTTCCGGTCTCTGCAACAATTTTTTAATAGGAGAGAACGACGGCTCCAAATTTCTTCTTTTTCTGATAATACAATTTAGGTTTCCCTTTTTTGATGCAGCTAAAGTGCGGTTAACCTAAAAAAGCAAAACATGTGCTTAACTAACCGTAATACCAGTTGTCATAATCTAATTTAAATTCGCAGAAGCAGTATCAGCTGCAAGAGCGCTTTGTAAGCTTTACTTTATCCATTCAGTGCCACTTCAAATCATAATCCCGCCAACTTACTTACTTTGGTGAAAAGTAAACTCAACACTTCACCCTTTTCTTGTAAAATCAAAATTTCAAAAAAAAAAAAATTCCATAATATCTTATCAGCAGCTAACTTCTCACGATAAAAGCGGATTATGATCACATGCGTTGAGCTAAGAGAAAAAAAACGCTTCTGTTGACAGCTGAAATACCCAGAAAACACCCGCTGCAGACACAAAGCGACGTACGTTAGAAGCACCAGCGCTAAGCGGAAGCAGCGAACTTTCTTACAAGCTTTCAGCACTCAAGCCACTACAGTCGCTCTGCAGGGGCTTAACACTGTAAGCAGGTAATAAAGGAAAGATTAATAAAATGTGAAGAAGGTGTAGAAATCAAAAATGAAAAAAATGCGAGCTTACAAGAAGTGTTTGATAGCACTTTGCTTCTAAACAAACCGTTAGCATATTAAAATCCCAAAAAAAGCAAGAAAATGTAGGATATAGGCACTCTTCCGGTGCGTGGCGCTCTGACTGTTTACAAAATCCACTTTTGTTCTTGTTTTTTGTGCAAACTCATGCGGCGCACACTTTTTCGATTTGCTAACCTTTTATAACGAAATTGCTACTTTGGTTGTAAATTTGTCTCAAACGCCTCGTTGGGCTCAGAAGTGCGCTGCAAAGCGCAGTGTGGATACGGTGAAGAAGAAAAGGGGAAAGGAGTCATTGGCGTGTGGTAGTTAGACGCAGATTATACTTCACTTTTCCGGCGTCCTTGCGTACCTACTACACACACACACACACACACATGTACGGGCGGTACCACGAACACTAACGAAGCAAATAAACTTAACGCTGATGACATTGCCAGCCATTACGTCCGGCGCTCTCTCATGCCTCTTCACTTCACTACTCTTTGCCGCTGTGCGTCGTCAGGCAGGCTATTGAATAACCCATCATTGACCTTAACATAAAGGTTGCCGATTTTCTGTGTGCTCCTTAATAATTTTTGAAAAGAATTTTCCGTCGGCCAACCGCACTTGCCGCATTCAGCCAATGCATTCAAAAGTAATCAGCAGTTTTCTTTTTGCGCATTTTCGGTTAGGCCTTTGGGCCGACAAATATTGGCTTGTTACTACACAGAAGAGAGCACCAAAGCAGAAGGAACAAGAAAATGAAAAAGAATTGTAAAAAAACAAATATTTAAAAAAGCAAGCATGAGATAGAACACACACACATTTGTAAATAAGTGGCATCAGCAGCACAGTTAGTTAAGGCCAACATTGAAATATGGCTTATAGGCGGTCAATATGGGCAACGATAAAGTTGTCAAACGCAAAATTTACACACGCACACACTCCCATGCACATGCTTACTACACAAGCGATACTGCAGAGTGGAAATAAAGAACAAAAAACTTTAAAAACATGTTTGTATACAAAAAAGTATGAGAAATATTGCAAAAACTATACATAGCATAGTTACATATGTATAACGGGTGATACAAGTGGAGATACTTTTTTTTCAATTCAGGTCACGCGTGAGTCCTGTGAAGCTGTCATGTTATTTTTGTTCAGCAATATTTGGCATTTCATCATGGTAGGACTTACCCCTGAACGACGGTACAAATCACTCATTATCCATCTCGAGACCCAGTATTCATTACTGGATACTATCCGTCCGAATATACCACGTCCAGCACGCAAAAAAGAAAGTATAGCAACCGTAGCCGAGAAAGTACACGAAGGCCATGAAGAGTCGATTCGCCGTCGTTCGCAGCAACTCGAACTGACGTATGGAACCACTTGGCAGGTTTCACAACGAGATCTTAAATTGAATGCGTACAAAATATAGTTTCTGCAAGAACTGAAGCCGCTCGACGAAGATCCGCCGTTTTCGAGCCAATTTTTTTTTCAGCGATGAGACCCATTTCCGGCTCAATGGGTATGTAAACAAGCCAAATTGTCGCATTTGGCAGTTACCAGTCGAAATGCGCGAACGAGTCTTCGAAAATTGAACTCAACGAATGGACTATCTGAGGGGTAGTCGCGGTCAACACTTGAAAGGTATAATCTTAAAAAAATAAACGCCAAAGAATGTTCTTCCGAATGATCAAAAACATTCCCACTTAAATTTGAAGTTTCTGTGTTTGTGTTCTTTAAAAAATGTAGGGAACCTCGAAATGAATCACCTTTTGTATAGAAGAGCAAAAAAGTCTGTATTAAAGCGCAAAACTGCCAATACAATCATCGAAAAGGAATCTCTGCCTTCAGCTGTACAAACCGCGAACACGGAGCCTACAACAAAAACGCTACCAAAAACAGTGTGCATATTATATATGTGCTAATTGTAGGGTAGCTAAAAATCTTTTTTAATTTAGAGCACAATAAAATTCAAACTTCTTCTGATGAGACCGCTTTTCTGATTTTGCTTAGTTGGAAAATTTTATATTTTTCAGTATTTATAATCGCACTTTTCGTTCGTTGTTTGGAAATTATGATCCACAATTCTTATATATTTTATTTATATTTTGTTATTTGTTATATCTATATGGTATAAAATTTATCACATTTTCGACCTTACATTCGGAACAACTAAAGAAACAGCGTTAGACCAAGAAACATATATATAGACCAATGCAGAAGCCTTTGAAAATGGTAAAAAGTGAAAGAAAACCAAAAAGTAGGTTGAGACCCGTTGAAAACGAAAGATAAAATATCAAAAAATGAATTGAAAAATCATTTTGTGAGGCTCCAAAAGTACATTTTTCGTTTTTTACTATGTCTGAATTTATTGAACAAAGAAGTGCGATTAAATTTTGTTTGCGGAATGAAATTTCGCCTGCAGAAATGTTGAGGTTATTGCAAAAGCCTTTGGGAATCAAACTCTGTCTTCTAAAAGTGTTAACAGATGGTACTATATAACGAATTTAAAGCCGGTCGTGAAAGTGTTGAGAAAAATGTGCTGTCAAATCGGCCAAAAACATCGACTGATGAACATCACGTCAAACAAGTCAAAGAAATGGTGCTTGAAAATCGTCGATTAACCATTAGAGACAATGCTGATAGTTTGGGCATATCATTTGGATCGTTGGAGGCGATTTTGAAAGACGAATTGGGCTTGAGAAGAGTCAAATCTCGAATGGTTCCAAAAACACTCAATTTTTTCGAAAAATAATGTCGTGTTAACATTTGTGAAACAATGCTTTCTGACTATCAAAACGTTTTGAAACGCATCATAACTGGAGATGAGACTTGGCTTTATGCTTGCGATCCCGAAACAACCGATCAATCGAGCGAATATTATTTGAGCGCTATGCGCCGTTTACGTGAAGCTATTCGCCTCAAGATGCCAGAATTGTGGGCCGAAAACTCTTGATTTTTGCAACACGATAATGCACCATCTTATACTGCATTGGTTATTCGTGATCATTCGCCAAAAATTCAACAAATATCGTTTCGTAACTTTTGATTATTAAATCGAAGAAGGCTCTGATGGCCATCACGACGGAGGATTTTTCCAAGTGCTATGATGAGTGGAAAATTCGTTGGCATAAGTGTCTTGCAGCGGGTGGGGATTACTTTGGATTAGATGAAATGGACAAAATTCACCTTTCAATTTTATCACAGTAGTATATATCTATATGTATGTACTTGCAAGAGTATAAAACGTTCGGCTATAGCCCTTCCTTACTTGTTTTCTATTTAAAATATTAACGAGAAGACCTTATATCGACTTAAAATCGAAAAAACCAAAATTTCAACTAAACATTCCCGCTTCAAAATATCAGAGTTTTTGTAAAAGCTTGGTAGGCTTTATAGTTTTTGAATTTCTTTTTAACTAGTAAAAAAAAAATATCGGTTTTCAACTTGGAAACAACATTTTTGGCCACCGTTTATCATAGCAATCTAGTTAATCGTACGAGTTCACACTGTGTTTCTTGGCGACCTCTATGAAGTTATTCAAAATATGTCCAATATTTATGGAATACCTCAAAGTATTTTTGTACCTCCTAGTACTTGGTTTGGTACCCACAACGAAAAAAACGCCCCAACCAACTCACGAAAAAGCTTCAACATTGAACAGTGAAAGTTTTTAATGACTTGGCGGCCAGTGGAGTCGGTGGTTCTAAAATTGAAAAGCTTTGAATATATTCGCAGCATGCATTAAATTCTTATAAAAATAAACAGTTAGTAAGAAGTTGAGTACTAAAGCCTTACTCCCAGAAACCAGCAGAAAAAAACTGTACCAGCGGTTTGTCAAATCTACGGCGGAATCTGATTTCATCACTTTGAAAGGAATACTAAAAAGGAATACTCCGCGCCACATACTACCAGTACCGTCCCGCCACGTACTTAAGAAGCCAATTTCATCTTCACTTGCATATGTTTTGAATCAATTATTCATCAATTCCTTAATCAGTGCCCACAACTCACCGACTTCATAATCAAATTATTAAAACACAATATAAGCTCTTTGGATATAGGAAGAGGCATTCTAATCACAAGAAGAATTATTAATGTAGCCGCAAAAATAGCTTACCGACTCTAAGCTCCAAGGAGAAGTTTTCTACCCCAAAAGAGCTTGTCACACACATACAAACGCCAGCACTGAGACCGCATTTCAAATGCAGAGACTAACCTTCTCACACGGAAAAATATGCATGGACATCTTTCAGATATATCCAAACTAAGTTATTTTGTTGTACATATAATATATATGCACAAGAACAGATACAGTTATACGAGTATTTATATACATATACATATCTATGGTTGTATATGTAGACGCACACGCTAATTCGAATACATTCCAAGTATGCTAATGTAATATAATGCAACAACAACGTTAACATTTAAGCAGGCAACAACAATAACAATTACTCAAGTTACCTAACATGATAATAACAATGCCATCAATTATTCCATTATGCAAATTACAGGTGAATTGCTCACTCACACATTTAAGGGCGCCTAATATGCGGGGGTGTCGAAGAGTGTCGAGCTACTCAAATTAAACTTTTAGTGTCTCATTTAATTATCTATTTAGATATTGTGTCTAAGTTAATGCATATACACACATACATATGTACATATATGTATGTATATGCATATATACATACATAAATATAGATGCTCACGAGATTACAGGCGCCAACAGGTGAAAGCTTTTGAATGTAAAACGCTTTGCAAATTGATTAAGGGGTCAGTAGGGTAATCTTTTTTCAATTTTTTTTTTTTTGCATTTTCTGTTCCCTTATACAGTAGAGGCCCGCTAATCCGGATCAATTAAAACCGGCCCCTATCCGGAATATAAGGAAATCCGGATTACCAAAGACATATCAGAACTCTGTATTATGAAAAAATATTTATAAATTTCTGTTTGTTTATTATAACAAATAATACACATGTTCCAAAAAAAAAAAAAAAAAACTTAAACCAATAAAGCATAAAAGCGAATGTAGTGAATAATAAACATGTGAGCCGGATTAGAGAATACGGATAGAGAAAGTCGGTCCGGATTACAAGGGACATAATAGAAATTTTGAGTTTTTTAACCCTGCCCGGATTACAGTGGAATCCGGATTAGGCCATGTCCGGATTAGCGGCCCTCTACTGTACCTTTAGAATTAATGTAGAAGCCCACTTTACCATTGGAAGGTTTCGAAAAAGGCCAAAAATAATAATACCGCTCGACGTTCGGAGCGCTCGGAGTGCACACCTCAAACTTTAAACGCGTTTTTCTCAAAACACATTTTTTAAACTGGCGGACATGATACCGGTCGAACGACTCAACCGATTTGCTTATTTTTTTTTACAAAACGCCTGGCTATCGTGCCTACTAGACTCATAATTTTTTATAATTTATTGACAATGTTATGATAAAATTTATGTAAAACAAGAAAAAACGTTAACTTCGGCTGCATCGAAGCTAATATACCCTTCACAGCTGCATTTCTTTTAGTAACTATGTGTTCAGTTTGTATGGCAGCTATATGCTATAGTAATCCGATCTGAACAATTTTTTCGGAGATTATATTATATCCATGTTCAATGCAAATACCAGCACTAGATTCCGATCGTTCAGTTTGTATGGCAGCTGCATACTATAGTAAGCCGATCCGAACAATTTCTTCCGATATTACATTATTTCTATGAAAAATAACTCACTCCAAATTTCGTGAAGATACGTTTTCAAATGTGAAAGTTTTCCATACTAGAACTTGATTCCGATCGATATACCTCGTGATATGTGGAAAAAGTTTTATTGTAAAATAAAAATTTCTATGAAAAAAAATGTCAAAAAAACAGGCCAGATTACCATACTGACCCCTTAAGAATGTAATACTGAAAATAGTAATTATGAACTTGACGCTAAGACTGTATTTATCAAGTCAGATTAACCATCACATTGTGGCTTTACAGGCTCCTAAAGCCTACCAGTTTATCTTTAAACGCGTTTTTCTCAAATGTAAGGGAAGAAATCGCTGGAGGAGAGTGCGGGCGAGCTTTTCTATGGATGGATCAAAGCTTGCGAGCATGGTTGGTGGAAGAGCACAATGTCGGGAACTTTCCATTAACTCCAGGTGATCACTGCAATATCTTCCTAGAAGTGGCGACTGTTATGAAGGTGGTAATGCATTCTACGCCACCGGAGTGCAGCCTCTTTTAGAGTGGTGACAATCTGCTTCGATAATAGGGTAATGATATTAGTCTCACTGTGTCCTCCAGACAAGTAAAAGGATGCTTTTTTCTTTTTTATTGGCGTAGACACCGCTTAGGTTATAGCAGAGTTTACAACAGCGCGCCAGTCGTTCTTTCTTTTCGCTGCTTGGCGCTTACTGGAGATTCTAAGCGAAGCCAGGTCCTTCTTCACCTGGTCTTTCCAACGGATTAGAAGTCTTCCTCGTCCTCTGCTTCCGCCGACGGGTATTGCGTCCAATATTTTTCGTCCTTTCGGATAACATGATCACCGTAGATGCTGTCTCTTGATACGCTGAACTATATCAATGTCGTCGTATATCTCATACAGCTTATCGTTCCATCGAATGTGATATACGCCGTGGCCAATGCGCAAAGGACCATAAATCTTTCGCAGAACCTTTCTCTCGAAAACTCCTAAGGCCGACTCATCAGATGTTGTCATCGTCCATGCCTCTACACAATATAGCAGAGCGGCGATGATTTGGGACTTTTAGAGATTGATTTTTGTTCGTCGAGAAAGGACTTTACTTCTCAACTGCTTACTCAGTACAAAGTAGCATCTGTTGGCAAGAGTTATTCTGCGTTGGATTTCGAGGCTGAGATTTTTGTTGCTGTTAATAAAAAACGAAATTATTTACAACTTTTAAAGTTCGAAGTGGGAGCCTAGTCGCGGGTGCGACGACTGTTTGTTTGATGACAGGATATATTTCGTCTTGCCCTCGTTCACTACCAGGCCCATATTCTTCGATTCCTTATCCAGTATGGAGAAACCTCTAACGGCGCGGATGACGATATCAATATAATCGGCGTACGCCAGCATCTTATAAAAATAGTAGTAGTCTTCTCGATTCACCTCTTCAGCTCGAATTACTTTCTTCAGCAGTAGATTGAAGAACGACGATAAGAAGTCGCCTTGTCTGAAAGCTCGTTTGGTATCGAACGGCTCGGAGAGGTCCTTCCCGATGCTGACGGACCTTTTGGTGTTGCTCAACGTCAGTTTACACAGCCGTATTAGTTTTGCGGAGATACCAAATGCATACATCGCGGCATAAAGGCAGCTCATTTTCGTGCTGTTAAAAGCAGCTTTGAAATCGACGAAGAGGTGGTGTGTGTCGATCCTCTTTTCACAGGTATTTTCCAAAATTTGGCACATGGTGAATATCTGGTCAGTTGTTGATTTTCCAGGCTCTAACTGGACACTATCCGATCACGATACGTGGTAAGTTTGAACATCTTTGGAAGAAGATGACACAACATTTGCTTCTCGAATGTCACGCTTTTATCAGATCAAAATAGTTTGCCTACAGGGTATCATCTAAAAATATACTATAGGTTACAACGGTGCTAGTTTCCATAGAATCACATATGTAAATTCCGAGGTTAACATTTTTTCCTCAGTATGCTGGAGAATACTTATCATTCGGTTATTTGCAGTATAATTGCAAATTAAGAGAATAATTTTGCTTGCTAATAGCTCGAAGCACATATCTTATGCGAATATTATACCAAATATAGTCACTTGAGTATGAAACACTTAAACTGTGTGGTATCATATGCCTATTCTCTTCTCGTATAGAGAAAATATTCCAATCATTTATTTTTGCAAATATAATGAACTCGACAATTTAGCACGCAAGCGTGTGTATGTGTGTGTTGCATAATGCCAGACATCGGTAACCGAAGCGCTTGCATGGCAATGAAAAATATGCGGATGTTTTATGAATGCAGCGTATATATATTTAATACAAAATGCAAACACATACGCGCATATGAAAACCTTTTATGTCTATAGCATATTTGCAAACGAACACGTCACAAACTACATATTTGTAGATGTGTGTGTGTGTGTGTGCTTTGAAGAGTATATCAATGTTAAGCGCAACCAACAGCTTTGAATGCCCCCAAAGTCTTTTGGGCCGCACAGTAAAGCCTCATGCCTACTCACATCAACACATGCACACACTCACACATACATACATACATACATAGTATGTATATTATATTAGTATAGGCCACAAATGCGCTTAAGCAATGATGGTTTTCGAGCATTTTGCACGACATTGCGGGCATGTGTGCCTGTGTGCGTGTGTGTGTGTGTCAATAAACGCTTTGGTTGAGTGACTAACCGCCCTTTGTTGCCTGCTGTGTTGCGGCATAAAACTTAATTCAAATAAAAATCCGCGAAACATCCATTCCACAACATTAAAATATTAAATATTAAAATGACTCTGCATAAAGTTGTACGCATGTCATTGGCATCTCACCCTTTGGGGAATTTCAACGGTGCTGAAGTGGTTGGATTTTTGTAATACATTTGCTTTAAGTCGCAAAAGAAACCTCAGTTACTGCGATTACCTCTACATTGTTGCTAAATTTCTTTCCAGCGAGCCTTCGCTTGAGGTCTGAGAACAGCAAATAGTCACTGGGGAACAGTTCTGGAGAACACAGTATATGCGGAAGCAATTCGAAGAATTCTTGACTTGTTCATTGATTTGTGACAAAATACATTATCTTGATGAAGCAGCACTTTTTTCTTCAAATTGCTCCGTTTTTTACGATTTCGTCCTTCCAACGTACCAATAATATTATGGAACAGTCGCTGTTAATGGCTTTTTCCTTTGAAGATAAGCGATGAATATTATAACACCTGCGTTCCAAAATACTGATGCCGTGAACTTGCCTGTCGACTTTTGTGTCTTCAAGCTTTGTAGCCGGTTCATCACGTGCAGCCCGCATGTCTGACTGTCGATTGGACTTCGATGTGAAATGATGGAGCCACGTTTCATCCATTGTCACATGTCAACGCAACAGTTCAGTTTTATTACAACGAAATAGCTTCAAAACTCCTCAGCATCATCAATAGGTTTGTGTTTTTGATGCATTCTGAGCTCCGCGGCACTCACTTTGCTTACGCATACTTAAAAAGTTCATTCACAATATAAGTTTATCCAACATTCAAAGACTCAGCTACCTCGAACAATTTCATTTTATGGGCTTCCGAAACTGTTTTGCGTACTTTCTTGATGTTTTTGTCAGTAACTGCCGCTTGAGGACGTTCACTGCCTTCATCGTCTTCGAAGCTCATTTCGTCCGATTTAAACTTGTCAAACTACTTTTTAACCGGTTGATTTTCCTAGTGCAGGATTCCAAGTAATACTGTTGAATCCAAACCTTGGGTTTGGGGATTTTTCGCCTTATCACTTTAGGTCGCCTTCAAACGGATGTTCTGCTTGAGCCATATGTAAAAGAATCGTTTCCGGCCACTCCCAAGTGAATGGCGATCAGAGAACTTTCCTCACTTGCGTGAACTTCTGCACATGACTCCATCCTCCGCTAAAGAAGAAGAACAAAACTTTGTAAGCCAATAAGTCAACCATTGGCTGAGAGATTTTCTAAGACCAACGATCTTCTGCCGATCTCAGCGACCACACCTACTTAGCTGCTTACGGCAATTATTCAATATTTTATTTGAAACTTTCGAAATACTTTGGTCTAGCGTTTAGTTTCTGATGTCATGAGTATATAACAAGGCTTCGGTCGTGAAAATTAACCTTTTCTCAAGCCAACACATTTCTTTTGTTCAAAAATTCCTATTCTTAAGTAAACATTATCAAACGATAGTAATTTCCTACAGAGCGCGTGTACTGTATACTATATTATTTACATGTGTATAATATAATTTATATCCCGACCAACATACATACTATATATCCACATGTGCACGCTCGCTTGCCTCTGAGTATATCACGTGTCCTTGGCAACGCATAACGCTGCTTCTACTCAAAGGTATCCAACGCTCAATTGTGTGTCAGTGGTTTTCTGTGTTGTGTGTTATTAAATTTTCAAAATATTTTGAAGCTCAAATGTTAAACGAAGTGTATTGTTCGTCGTCTACATCAAAATATTATTTAACGACTCTTTCGACACACCGCCAGCCATTAGGCGGCTCCTGTTTGAATACGAAGCGATTTAACTTATGTACTTGAAAAATATGCCAGCAATCAGAGACAAAGTGTCCCTTGGCACAAATTGAGAACCTTAAACTAATTTGCATTTTAAAAATATAAGCGAATTCTAAAATTTTCAGTTATGTGGGTAAAGTTGAAGTCTCCGCAAAGACCTTGCAAGTTTAATCAGTATTAAACATATAATGCGAACGAAAGGAGTAATTATTTTTGATTGCAGTACTGGTATTTGAGCTGTTGTTAGTCATAAAAGTGAGTATTTACATTAATGATAATCCCAATTTGACTTTTACGGTTAATACGGTGAGCCTTGGAAAATGATGAAGCTTAGATTCAAGATTTTATATCAACAAAGTCTCAATATAAGCCAGAAAACATTGCTTAAATATTTTAGGAAAATATTGTTCAACTTAACAGTCCGACAAGTGGGAGTATACTGTCCGGAGTTAGGCATAAGGCAACCTTTTATGTTGCCGGACCACTGCAGTATATATCCAGCTGAGGTCTTTGCTACTTCGAAAGTCTCGGAGCTGGCCTCTAATACACATGCTGGCGATTCCAGAGTCAGCATCTACGTAGACAGCTAAGCAGCAATCAAGGCAGTAACCTTGTATCGTTATCGGCCAGTAGTGTCTTGGGAAGTAGGGCGGCAGTGAAAAAGGTTGACAGAAGCAAGCAACTCCACTTATACTAGGCGCCAGGCCACAAAGGCATCGAGGGCAATAAAGTAGGGACGAGATTGCTTAGTGTAGCGTACAGCTGGCATTCGAAAATGTGATCAATATTGGGAAAACCCATGCATTGTCTATATGACGATCTCGACAGAAGCATGGTAAAGAAAATCAAAACCCGATGGAACGAGCATACCTGAGTGCATAAACTGCATAAGTCATGTGCAAAACGGTAGATAAGAAGTACACGAAATTCCTATTGCCACTCGATAGAAGTCTCTGCAGGAACATGATGGGAATTCTAACTGGTCACGACGTCTGGTGAGGACATACGGCCGCAAGATGGCGCTGACAGTACGAAAAAACTGCAAGAAATGTCTAGAGCGGGACACCAGGGAAACAGTAGATCAACTCTTGAGCACTTGTTCCGCATTGGAAAGACTACGCTGTAAGCAACTGGGGTCCCCAAGGTTTGATAAACATTATTTGGAAGAATTTGTTCTGCAAAGAAGCGTAATCCAGAGTCGCAGTTAAAACTTCAAGCGAAGGCATTTATAAAAAAGATGATTACTATGACGAATTTGGACCTAGCAAAGATCTGGTATCGAAAAGACAAAACTGGTCGAAAAGAGGTTATGAGTCTCTACTAAAATTCCCCTGTGTTGCTCACTGACGTATCATTATATTCTCTTTATATAGCCATGGACTTCAGCTTCATAACATTACCTAAATTTTTAATCTTGGAAGAGCATGAGAGCTGAAACAGGGGTTTCGTGGATTCGTATAAAATTTAGAAACCTTCACATTCAATATTAATCCAATTAGTTAGCAGAGCTAGGTCTTACAATAAAATACAATAAATAGCACTTGTAATATATCGCAATAGAATGTTAGTAACTTAATTGATTAATAATTAAGTAGCTTGCTCTCTCAGGATAGCACATAAGTATGGGTTGGGTAATGAGAAAGTAATTAGGCGTTCTCAATAAATCTGGTGGGAAATATATTGTTTTCAAGTCAGAAAGCATATGTCGAAAGATTTTACTATACATATACGTATGTTAGTATATACAATACAAAAACAACAATATGAAGCAGCAAATTTTGGTTTCGGACTAATTTACATAGGTGCATTTGTCTCATAAAGTATGTACTTATACATATAGATGGGTAGTGAAGAACACACGTTCCATACTGTGCAGTTATGTCTGTATATACATACTTGCATATATACTTGTACATTGTTGAATCCATATGAGGCAGCGAACGAGTGTCACGAACGGATATGCCAAAACGAAAATGCAGTTGCTGAATCGACATACATATGTTTGTCGCTTTATAGGCAGTCATCGGGCAAGGAAGACATGTAGCAGAAGCACAAAAAAAACCGTGGCAGTCGATTAGCTCAGTTTGTATTTAGTAATACAGGGTGGCTAGTATATTAAGTTTTTAATGGAGTTTATATTATGATTTTACTTATCCGAGATTGTATGCTTGAAAAGTGTGACAAACATGGCCCCACATATATCAAAAATAGTACTTTTAGAAATGTATAATTGAACCTGATCTCTTCGCTTATATGAAAAGAAAGTTCGGCGCTTCCCACCAACAGCTGATCGGTTATTATGCGGAGTATTTTTGGACCCCTTGAAAGTCATAAAACACAAAGGTAACTTCGAGTGAACTTATCGTTCTAATTTTGAGCAGCTTTCGCGCTCTTTGCGGTTTTTATATAAAGTATATTCTGTGTAGTGTTTGCATATATGTATGTACATTAGAGCGGATAGATTTTTTTTCTATAAAATCGCATTTCCGGAAAATTTTTAGAGATCATACTGAACAACTTTGTCTAAGAGAATATGGGTGTCTAACCGGTTTCAAGTCTGTGATTTATGAGGCGAAGTTTAAAAATTCTGAATAATCGGTTGTATGGGAGATATGTGATATACTTAGTTGTCCGAATTTACTGATTCTGACAACTGATCAATAGAATATCAAAATGCACCTACATACTAAATTTCATTCGAATATCTCAACAACTGACTAAGTAATTTTTATGAACCCTTAAAACAACGCCTTAGAAAGCGCTGGCATGTAATTGGTTATAAACCCATAGTCTCTTAGGCAAAATTGTTCAGAGTCATTCGTAGAACATTTCACGCATACGCGATTTTTTCGTTTTTTTTTGGTTTCCTGTAAATCAATCCACTCTAATATACATGGCCCGATATAAATTCTCTCAAACTAATTAATATTTAGACTTGAAAAAGGGCGTAATTGTTTAGAAAAGCATCTTCAGCTTTCGTTTCTGTTATATAATACCTAGTTTTCTAAACTAACCTGACTTAATACTAAATATCTCATTTACCTTCAAAAATATTCTAAGCTACTTATTGGCACCCTGTAACCACCCATCATTCTAACATTGTATGCATCTATGACTATTCATGTGCCTTGGGCTCTACGTTCCAATTCAACGCTGCCGTCTTATTTTGTATTCAAGTCACATACAAAGCACGACATTTGAATAACCGTCGAACTCAGTGGGTTCCCTCTAAACCCCACACAACACCTTCGAACAACGTATAATGTATACACATCGTACAACTACTGGCGAACCCCTTCCACAGCTTCGCTTGCAACCATTCGCGTAGTCTCATTTTCCACTACTCAATTATTCAGTAATCATTCAGTGCCTTGCATAACAACATTTTCGCCAGACAAGGCAATACGAGTTGAGTTCCGAATTCGCTGCTGTAAAGCGAACCAACAGTTTCGACTTGCCTGCACAATTGGGCTTCATGCTCAACCTACTACTGGCTACTCAACTCTTTCTTTCTGTGACAACCACTCTCATATCCACATATATACATATGTACATACATATATATATAAAAATTTATATGCATAGCTGTACATATGTACACAAATTGCTCACCTAGTAAGCTAGAGCCCAGCTATTCGACAGGCTCTACGCTTTATCCTTTTTGGCAAAGCAGTTTACGCTTTATGCCAAAAACTCGTCACCAAACCAAAATTTCTGCTTTGCACCGCTCCCCGGCAAACAGTCTGCTGTGCCAGACTAATTTCATAGCTGTCATTTACGTCAGCTGTTGGAGAGGAGACCCGGCAAACTTTGCTGTCTGGAAAGAGTAATACTTTCGCAAGTCTCTGATGGAAAGTTGCTGAGTTGTGGTGACTGTAAGAAATTGACTGTTCTGGCAATTGTTTTTGTACTTCTTTTGTTCGTGAGGTTCGCTTTGTGTCAAGTTGGTAATTAAGCAACCGTGGCGCTACGCCGATATCATGCGAATAATAATTTCGAAGAATTCGGCGAGTATGGTAGATAGATAGACGAGAATTAGAAATCGCAGCGGATGACAGCTTTCCGGAAATATGTTTTAATGTAAAGCGTAAAGCTGTATTTGACTGAATCCGTTACTGGGCTGTTTAAATAGATAAGGCATCCACTTCAATAGTTCTAAATTGAATTCATATTCGTCAAAAGCTGTTGTTAAATATTTGTAGAATGAATTTGGGTGAACTGCCACCTTCGGGTATACTCTTATCAATTCGATGTCGCCGTAAAGCCAAGGTAATTGCTGAAACTGCGAATCGAGAGAATTTTTCTCAATTAAAGTGGCCCAATATCACTTTTTGTCATCCGCTCGAGGCTGTTGTTTCATTTTCATTAGCATTTTTTACGTGGCGGGTCCCAAATCCAGCCCAAAACCCTAGTGAGGGATTTTCACTTTAGCTCGCCCTCAAGCTGATGTTCTTTTGCTACTCAGAGGACACTTGGTCTAAGACGGGAAGTTGTGAGCGCCACATAGTATGTAAAAGAATCGTTCTCAGAGAACTTTCCTCACTTGCGTTAACTTCCGCACATGACTCCATCCTCATAACTTCGAAATCGTAGATAATTTCGTCTATCTTGGAACCAACACATGACTCCATCCTCCTAACTTCGAAATCGTAGATAATTTCGTCTATCTTGGAACCAGTATAAACAGCAACAACAATGTCAGCCTCAAAATCCAACGCAGAATAACTCTTGGAGTAAAGACCTCTCCCGACGAACAAAAATCAATCTCTACAAGTCCCAAATCATCCCCGTTCTGCTATATGGTGCAGAAGCATGGACAAGTCAACATTACGAGTTTTCGAAAGAAAAGATCTTCGCCGAATAACGCATTCGGTGGAATGATGGACTGACATTGGCATAGTTAAGCGAATTAAGAGACAGCGGCCACGTAGGCTAGGTCATATCGTCCGAATGGACGAAAACACTCCTGCTCTGAGAGTATTCGACGCAATACCCGCCGGGAGAAGCATAGGAAGAGGAAAACCTTAACTCCGTTGGAAAGACCAGAAAGAAGGACATGACTACACTTGGAATATCCAATTCGCGCCAAACAGCGAAAAGGAAGTAGGACTGGCGCGCTGTTGTAAACTCGGCTATAACCGCGTAAGCGGTGTCTACGCCAATAAAGAAGAAAATCTCTGACGACGCTAAAAGTGGTCCTTCTTTGCTACAGTGATTCACGCCTTCTCGCGAATGAAACTCAAAAACAAAATTTATTTACTATAAGATATAAAGATCTACGGTAGAAAAGATCCAAACGTCTACAAAAAGTCGTGCTTAAAAACAGTTGACTTTTAACGAAATTTTAGTCGGTGGGTTAAAAAACGAATATTTTTACGCTTGGTATTCAGAAAATTGGTTGTTATTGTTGGTTTAGAATTCTGCCAAGTTGACAGTTCTTGGCCGGAGAAAAATCCAGGTCCGTTCCGGTTTCGTAGACCCGACAGTCGTGGGAACGGTAATTGAAAAATTGGATCTTAGACACCTTTCAGAAAGTCTCTCCAAGTATGTAACGGTAAGATTCTACGCAAAAATAAAAAAAATCTTTACGCTTGTGTCAAGTGAGTGTCACTTTTACTAACTGATTGTTTGGAATCCAAATTGCTACTGTATTCTTCAGTAAAAATTCTCGAAAACAGTTATCTTTATAGTATATGAAGTTACTATAATATAAATTACCAAACTGTGCTAGGCTTCCTAGATCATTTACTTTACCTACTCCCACTCCCGCTATACTTTTCTCTCTCGGATGCTCCGAAAAGAGAGAGAGAGAGAGAGAGGAGAGAGGAGAAACTACTTTGGGTGTGTGAACTGGAAATTTCTTGTAGCATTCATAAATTTTTTAAAATCAGAAAATAATAAAAAAAACAATAAATTTTTGTAAAAGGTTGCCACTCATTCAAAATCCATGGTATTTAAAAAAAATAGGAACAAGAGTGTATACCCCTAAACAGATGGAGTTACAAATCATCATTTTAGTGGTGCAACCATAAATGAAATTTCACAAATTTTCACCATAAACTGTGCTTACGTAAGTGGTGGCAAAGTGAGAATTTGCAATTCAACTCACAGAATTACAGCTAAACGCGTCTACAAGTAATTAAAACCCGAGAGAAATTCATTAAGACTTGTCTCGGCAACGCCTGGTTGACTTGTCTAAAGTTTCAAGAATCATCAGCACCTGTTAGTCATACTAATGCCACACACACAGACACAGTAAATGGCAAAACCACACACACACACACACACTTACAGAAAGCGAGCAAGCGCGCATTACAAATGGATGAGCGTGCATGCGTTGAGCTTTGAGTTTTGCTCAAGTGTCAGCTTTTGTCATAAATTCTATTTTACTGCAATTTATTTTTTCGTTTTCTTCTATTTTTCTATTTTCTATTGCCACGTAAGGGTGTTCAAGTGTCGTGGCACGTGCGAAATTGTAAATTATTAATCTAACTGTGTAAGTAATGAGCGAGCAAGCGCGATATTCAAGTATGCATGTCAGGCGCATTAGTCGCTGCGCGTGTGTGGGTGTTGTGTGTGCGTTGCAAGTGCAACAACAGCAATGACTTATGCGCTTTGCATTCCCGTAAGTAGAATGCACATTGGCGCGCCTTAAACGCAGCTGTGGCAACCTTTAAATGCCAAATGTAGCTAATTTAAAATTTATATGTGCTTTTGTTTCGCTAAAAATATGGCAACACCCGCGAGGTAATAAACATGTAAATAAATACAACGAATATTGAATTAACCGTTATGCAAACAAATCGTATGAAATCTGGCATCGCTTCAAGCATATAAATAAGCGACGGGAATTTGTAGTTGTTGTTGTTGTTTGATTGACCACTGCATAAATTTGCATATTTGCACTACATACATATATACAATTTCATATTTAGTTGTATGTGTGGCGGCAAAATGTTGTTCTCGCTGAAATGTACATATCATGTATGTAAGTATGTATATTCGGTTAGGTTAGGTTAACCTGGTAGGCCCATAAGCCACACATAGCCTAGTTTGGTCCTTTGCGATAGCAGATAGAGTTCATCCTTTTGGATGCCTGCGCTTGACGCGAATTTTAACAGACTCTGCGGCCTCACCATCGATACCTCCTCCAGTGTATCATACCGTGGGGAGCCCAGCTGCTTAAAGCGTAGTCTTGTAGGACAAGTGCACAAGAGATGCTTCATTGTTTCCCTGCTGCCTTGTTCTAGACATTTTCTGCAGTCTTCTCGTTCTGTCAGCCCAATCCTGCGGGCGTGTGTCGCCATCATACAGTGACTAGTTAGTATTTCCATTATGTTCCTACAGTCTCCTCTATGGAGTGCCAATAGGAATTTTTTGTACTGCTGATCTACCGTTTTACGCATGATTTTTGCAGTTTTGGACGCAGGTAGCTCGTTCCATCGGATTTTGATTTTATTTACTATGCTTTTCTCCCGAGATCGTATAGACAAAGCATGGGTTTACCAATGTGGATCACGTTTTCGGTAGTCAGCCGTACACCATTCTTGGCATCTCGTCCGCTATTTCATTGTCTTCGACGCCTTTGTGTCCTGCCTTCGACGTCCTATGCCCAGCTCTTCAGAGTATATTCCCGCACCAACTCCATCGTCCATTTTCGAGCCATACGTATAGATGTTTAGAGTGTCGCGTGTACCTTTATGCCAGCCATCTTTTTCTATGTTTACTTAGAACCTTATTTCCCAATTGAAAAGTGGGATCATGTAGACGGTGTTTACCCAACTGCCATTACCCACCAGGCTATGCCCGAAGGTTCTATATGTAAATTCTCCTGCAGCCAGTAGTCGTTCCGCCGATTTTGCTGCGCAGTTCTCAGCGAAGAGTTGAAGGTGAATGGACCAAAAACCGATTCTAGACCCAGAGTCTCTTAGGCAAAGTTGTTCAGAATAGCCCATAGAACACATAGAACATTTCCTTCATACAAGTACAAGATTTTTTTTTTGGGCTCTTGTAAATCGATCTGCTCTAATATATATTATATTATTTAGTCCATAGGAGAAAAAATTTTCAAATTTTCCGTATTAGAGGTTGAAAGGGTTCTGTTTTAATAATTGTCTACTATTTATCAAATTTTGCAGAGTAGTGAATCGAACCAACAACCGACCGAGAGCGATGATAATCGACGATATCAACTCATTATAATCTTCGGCAAGTTATGTCAAAACTCCGCTAGTACATCTTTCATGGAAAAGTCCATCACAAAAATTCTTGAGTGCTCTAAAAGAGCGCGATGACACAATTCATAATTTTACGATTTCCACAAATTTAGCTTTCGGAATTGACCTTTCTTTAGGCGGCTAAAATCCAGAAACGTGCCAAAACTTGTTGCCATGAGATTTTGAACCGCTACACGCAAACAGTCCCAGCATAATACTTATTAATCAGCTACTTTCAAGCTCACACCAAGGTATTCATCTAGTATTAGATGCTTCATGCTTCGCTATGCTCCAACCGGTCAAAACAGGTCGTTCGTAAGCCTTAGATGACTTCACAGACAAAATTTACAATTCTTTTGTTCTTGTTAGGATTTATATATTCTTTATAACAAAAATCAAAAATTACTAATGTATCAGCGAGTTAGGATCTGTGTAAAATTTCATGAAGATCGGTGGAGTAGTTCCCAAAACATCTTGCCAACTGACTTTAAAAACATAGTTTCGAGAATAACGAGTTAAAAAACGGCGGTCTTAGCCTAGCTATCCTCGGGCGGCCAAGGTTGTATCTCTGAGAGTAGTACTCAGGTCAACTTGAAAATTTGAGACAATATTCTAGAGGTGTTGCAGAGTTTAATAAGACAATAAAAAGAATCGATTTTTTGAAACCCCTAAACATAGGTAAAATATAAGTTTTAAATTAATATTATGTAGATTTACTTTTAGCTTAAGTTGCTGTTGTAATACTGAACTTTAAGCTTTTTTTATTCTAAATAATAGTATTCTTAAATGTTTTATTCTTTTTTTACAGGTACAGTTATCTGCGAATTCTGCTGACTTTTAATGGTGAGTATTCTTATTGCTATAATCAAATGATTCGCGACTTATTCTCAGAAACTTTTTTTATCTTTATTGAAAAAATTTCAAATTTCAAATCATCATATTTAGTCGTCTAATTGAGATAATCAAAATTTGTCGCAGAAATTTTTAAAGTTTGAAAGGTGTACTTTCTGAATATGTGATGGTTATTTTTGAGAAACGAAAATTAGTTGGTGAAATTTTAGTTTGAATGAAAAAACGAAAATTCCTATGTTAAATGTATGGGAACCTAAAAAAAATAGCGACCGCTTAGAGTTAAGCTGCAGCGCCTAGCTTGAAGGAAGATTTTTTGTTTGTCAATCACTAACATTTCAGCGGGTAAGAGTTGAAAAAAAAATCAAAAATTTTTTTGAACCAACCTAATGTATATGTATATTTCGATTTGGCCATACCCAACCGTCCGTATATATGCGGACTCAGTTTTAGAGATATCGTTCTTAGTTTTAGAAATATCTATGTGAAATTTTTCAGCTGCCTCTTTCTCAACAAGAAACTTTTTATTTGTCGGAACGGCCGATTTTTGACCTCTATAGCATATAGATGCAAAACAACTGAACGATCGGAGTAGAGTGCTCGTATGGAAAATTTTTTTATTCGATTTCTTTTTTTGGTTGGGTTACTGCCTAAAAGAATGATGACATTTCTGAAGAAACCGTGTCCGTCAAGCTGTAACTTGAGTAAAAAAATTGATATCGATGAAACTCACGTATTTCTATCTAAGACGGTTAGGTTCGAAAATGGGCAAAATCGGCCTACTGCCACGCCCACAATATGGCGGAAACCGAAAACCTATAAAGTGTCATAACTAAGCCATAAATAAAGATATTAAAGTGAAATTTGGCACAAAGGATCGCATTAGGGTGGAGCATATTTGGACGTAATTTTTTTGGAAAAGTGGGCGTGGCCCCGCCCCCTACTAAGTTTTTTGTACATATCTCGGAAACTACTATAGCTATGTCAACCAAACTCTACAGAGCCGTTTCCTTCAGGCATTTCCATATACAGTTCAAAACTGGAAGAAATTGGATAATAATCACGCCCACCTCCCATACAAAGGTTATGTTGAAAATCACTAAAAGTGCGTTAACCGACTAACAAAAAACGTCAGAAACACTAAATTTTACGGAAGAAATTGCAGAAGGAAGCTGCACCCACGCTTTTTTTAAAAATTGAAAATAGGCGTGGCCTCGCCCACTTATGGACCAAAAACCATATCTCAGGAACTACTAGACCTATTTCAATGAAATTCGGTATATAATTTTTCTTAACACCCTGTTTTAAAATGTATTCACTAACATATTTCCAATATGATATTTTGAATTCCATCTTTTTTCTCTTTAATTATAGTACATTAATAATGATGATATAAAACTTTACACAAATACATATAAAATATGTAAATGACGGATTCCGATTATCAATCATGCGAGAGTATAAAATGTTCGGTGACAGCCCTTCCTTACTTGTTTTATTCGATGTTTTTTTTTTGGTTACTGCCTAAAAGAATGATGACACTTCTGAAGAAACTGTTCAGATCGAATCGCTTAGCATATAGCTGCCATGAAAAGTTTTGTAAATATTTTGTGTTTGTGATAAGCTTCTGTCAACCTAATTTAACATCCATTTTAAAGCATGATTTTGTTGTTTTTTTTGTTTGTTTTTTTTTTTTTTAATAATAATCAAATATTTACCACATATAAAATTACAATTATTCCATCAAAATTGTAAGCTCTTGTCACAACATACTTATGTATTTGCGTGTATGTATTAATATCTGTCAAGTTTTGTCCATCGAAATTCAAAGGTGCATATGCCAAAAATTGTCTGTGCATTTCATTTTCTGCAAAATTGTTTGTTTGTTTTTGTGTTCATACTTTCACACGTTTGCCAAACAAATTTAATAGAAATGCGACAATTTACTCATAATCCTTCGATTTGTAATTTTAAGCACACATTTTACATAGGAAAACCAAACAAAAGCCCCTGAAATCAGATAAATTCATAATAATAATAGAAATAAAACCACAACAACAATGCCTAAAAGCGATTATTGCGCGTTAATGCATATTAAATCGATCTGCCTACAAATAAAGGAAATAATGCATGCCTGTGTAAATATATACATATGTACTCGTATAAATGTGTGTGGGTAAAATGCACTTTCCGTAAACAATTTATATTATAATTAATTTCGTTCGATTTGTTCACGCAAATGTTACATTTTATACAAATTGCACACAGCTGCACTTACATACCATCATACTAACTATAAGCGTAGATTTGCAAATATAGGGTGTTACAACAACCGATTTCAGGAGATAGCAATGTTTCATGCGAACATTTTAAGTTAAGAAAACTGTTGTCCATATGACGTTCTGGTGAGAAAAGAGAGCAGTGAGGGCTAACAGTTTTTATGAAAATTGAGTTGCGTTGGTGCCAAGGGGTGACCCTTAAGCGACATATTTCCACCGTCAAGTATACTGAATCCATATCCTCGATTCGAATAATTTCATTATCCTTCCGTGTATGCTCATCAATTATTTCGACACTATTTTATACTATTGATATGAGAAAATTCTCAAATGTAATCCTGCACTCTGTAAAGCTTACATCAATTTCTCCCGCAATTGCTTTACATTCTTGAATAGTATGATCTCCAGTCATGAGATCGTCCATATAACAAATCATTATTGATGACGTTATGTACGTTTTCATTGTCTTTGCAGTAAATGTTAACAATCTGCTGCAACGTTATCACTGCTTTTATACGATTTTGTGTTGTCTTGCTAGAAACTGTTTTCTTTCTTCTTCCGAGTAGAGTGAAAATATTTTACTGATAGGCCTTTTCACAGTACTATCTTGTGTCTGAATGGTTACAACTCTCACCATGCCATCGTATTTTTTATGTCATTCAGTAATTTTTCCCAAGGGCCATTTAGCTGGATGAGAAGTCTAATTTTGTATCAACACAAATCGGTAGTTTCCATTTGTACCTTTGTTGTAAGGTATGCAGATATTTTTTGATGAATCACTTACGGCTTCCAGATGAATTGCTTTCGTCGCCATACATAAGGGGTTAAATAGGTTTCGACATAAAATATACCTTGCTATTCCGTTATGACTATTCCAACCTTCTACATTTTCAATTGTTTGTAGACTGCTCTTAACTCATTCTCTGTTGCTCTTGAGTTTCATTACGTCTGATTTCATCCAAAAAATAACTCTTTAAGTCAAAATTTGAGAGGCTGAATTGTGGAACACAGCATAGAAATCATATCAACGAAGAATTAACCAGATAATCTGAATAAACTCCCTATTCTTTTTCAAATGAATAGTATGTATTGACCGACGTTTCATGCAACGTGCTGTGGCACCCTATAACTACATATGAGTTTAGGTGAGAATTTCATATGCATTTTAATGCAAAATATAATTGTTTTGATAATTGCTACACAAAACTCATAAACACCATCATTTATTGTACATATGTACGTGCTTATTGGAACACTAGTGCCTACACAGGTGTATGAACATATTGTACGTATAGACATAAGTGCGGCAAGTTGTGGATAAACTATTTTAATGTTCCTTATATAAAAAGTTTAATAGGAATAGTGTCGTTAATAGAAAGAGCGTCAATAATATAGTTATAGAACTAATCTTCTATAGAACTATCGCAACCAGTATCGCTATACTCAGCGATCTTAGCTTATGAAGTCAAATCGCTATTAGTGAAGGAGCGTATAGTAAGGCTGAACCGCCACTGCGGTGGGGTCTCACATCATAAAGGAATTGCCCCGCACGGAGAAGAGAGTGGGAAGAGAACGGCACTGGCAGCAGGCAACAGAAATGCGCCACGCCAAGCAGCAATTGAGAGTTTACAACCCAGCAAGGTTTAGAAATATGATCAACTTCCCTCGAGACACATTTCGTCACCTTGTCCCGCTCTATACTGTGCACTGCAGGATCAAAAACACTTGTCCAACATAGGCACAGCCTCTTGTGCAAACTGACAGTTTTGCGATATGGAACCGGAAACTCCAGAACACCTAATTCTAGATTGCCTAGCAATTTGTAGAAACAGGCTCAAAGCACTTGGATCCGTCTAAGTAAAAAGGCATCACATCACCTCCATCGCGCCCAGCAAGCGTCTGGAATTGTTCAGAGTGCTGAACCTTTGTGACCATATTTGATATGGGAGAGAACACAATAGACCATAGTTCGCAGTACAAAACCTCAATTAATTTCTATCTATATATCTTATATCGTTATTGAACAGATACATATCTTCTTCTTTATTGACGTAGTAGATATCGCTTACGCGGTTATAGCTGAGTTTACAACAGCGCGGCAGTCGTTCTTCTTTTTAGCTATTTGGCGTCAATTGGAGATGCCAAGTGTAGCCAGGTCTTTCTGCGCCTGGTCTTCCCAACGGAGTGGAGGTTTTCCTCCTTCTCTGCTTCCCCCGGCGAGTACTGCGTCGAATACTCTCAGAGCTGGATTTGAACGGCATGATATAGCCAACGTAGCCGCTGTCTCTTAATTCGATGAACTACTTATATCAATGTACATCTCGTACAGCTTTTCTTTCCATCGAATAAATCTGCCAGAGAACCTTTCTCTCGAAAGCTCGTAATATCGACTCATCGAATGTTGTCATCGTCCATGTCCCTGCACCATATAGCAGGATAGAGATGATGAGTGACTTGTAGTCGAGTTTGGTGTTTGTTCGTCCAGAGAGGACTTTACTTCTCAATTGCCTACTCAGTCCGAAGTAGCACCTGTTGGCAAGAGATATTCTGCGTTGGATTTCGACGTTGGCATTGTTGTTGCTGTTAATACTGGTTCCTAGATAGACGAAATAATCTACGACTTTGCAGTTATGACTGTCAACAGTGACGTCAGATCCCAGTCGACAGTGCGACGACTGTTTGTTTGATGACATGAGATATTTCGTCTTGCCCTTGTTCACTACTAGACCCATTTTCGTCGCTTCCATATTCAGTCTGGAAAAAGCAGAACTGACGCCGCTGATCTTGAGGCCAATTTCATATCAATCAATATCAATCAATATCATCGGCGTACGCCAGCAGCTGTGCGCTCTTATAGAAGATTGTACCTGTTCAATTAAGCTCTGCAGCACGAATTATTTTCTCTAGCAGTAGAACGATGAAGTCGCATGAAAGGAAGTCGCCTTGTCTCAAACCTCGTTTGGTATCGAACCGCTCGGAGAGGTCTTTCCCAATCCTGACTCATTCATTGGACCGGAATTATGTTAGATCCCCATTTCTAACCATAATTGCAGTGAAGAAGTTTGTAGAATGTACTGCATTTTGAACTCATAAACTGGGTTTCAAAGGAAGATTCAACGGAAGAAAAGTTGACGATAAAGAATAGAGATGAAAGAGAAATTTTAGCTTGACTCAATACTAATAAGAAGCCAACTTAGTTGCGGTATGAGACCGAAAACAATTAGAGCGTAACCCTGCAATTAATTTAAAATCATAGACCATTTAGTAGATTAACTATATGAGCGCGTGTATTTTATGTAAATTTATTACATACATATATGTATATACAACCAAAAAGCCGTTTGTCATACAATCTTAGTATTTACACACGAAAAAAGAGTATACAGTTATTATGCGATACACAACAATGAACTCATTGTGACTAACAACACGACTGTAGTGGAATGTGTGGAACATACTGAATGCGTACCTGAATGATCTAATCAATTATTTATTGTCTGTGCTTTTATGAGCATTTATCAATCATTTAACAACAACAAAAGGCGCATGGACTTCGGTATGAAATCAGCCGTATTACTCAATTCATCACTGACTAATGAGTACCAGAAGCGGATTATATTTGTTCAATGAGCCATTGAGTTGATTGAGAACTAGTGCATAGGTATTTCAAAGCTATACGGAATGAATGAAGCCTAGAAGCAATATCATGAAATTGTGCAACCAGGTGAAGGAAACTGTTACTACTTCTTGCTCTTGGTGATAGGTATGCACCGAGTGGAAAAAAGAAGAAAGTCGATAATTGGTAGTTCTGGTAGATGTAGCAAAAACAATAATTTCACACAGTGAAAGATAAGACAGTGTTAACTGCTTGTACTATGTATATTAGGGTGCTTCAAACAAAAATTTTTTAAAGTTTGAAAAGTGAATTTTCTGAATATGTGATGTTTATTTTTGAGAAACGAAAATTAGTTGGTGAAATTTTAGTTTGAATGAAAAAACGAAAATTCCTATGTTAAATATATGGGAACCTAAAAAAAATAGCGACCGCTTAGAGTTAAGCTGCAGCGGCTGGATTAAAGGAAGCTTTTTTGTTTGTCACTAACTTTTTTTGTCAATCACTAACATTTGAGGGGGTAAGAGTTGAAAAAAAAACTTTAAAAAATTTTTGAAGCACCCTAATGTTTCTATATTTCCTCGCTTTTTCGAAGTACTCATCCATTATGTTATCAAAAGGTATTCTCCGGCTAATCTGAAGCTACTAATTACAATCTACATATGTGCCACTATGTTGGCCCGTTATGTAGCGCTCAATGGCGTATTATGTAAACTAACACAATTTACTTTTTCGATTGTTTTCTAATTGCCAGCAGCCAAGTGGGGCGCATTGTGTCATTGCGGTGAGTCAGGTGTAGAGTAATGAGTTGTGGCCCGCAGCTGTGTTTCGCCGCTATTGTCGCATATTCTCATTATTTATTGTTGCTTTTTTATCAACGACATTGCAGCATGTTGCAGTCATTTTATCGCACTCCCCTCTCTACATTCACTTTTTGTTTGCCTCCCCACAATGCGCAACAAAAAGGTGTCGCCGCTTCTTTTTTGCATTTTTTTGCACGTTTCACACTTTCAGATAATTTTACTTGTTCCTTACATCGTTTTGCATTCCTTTATTTTTCATCGATGGTTTTAGTTGTTTACAGTTTATTGCGGTCAGTTGCTCTCCGTTATTTTATGTACTAATTTTTAGTATTTTTTTAAATTTCTTGCTTTTAAGGAAAATTTAATGCCCAGCTAGTTGTTTTCTTTTTTAAACAGCAGTTCGAAGCGGCTGTGAAAAATATTTAAAATTTAAAATATGTAAAAGATCCATATGAGTTTTCCGGCTGCCTTCCATTCCCTAAACTGTGCTTGCATGACGCTCAAACTCGACGATTCTCATTATTTCAACGATGATTGTCTGTTGCAGCAACAAGCTCATAAGGACCTTTTAAGGTAGCAGTCTGGTAACTTGGGTTCAAAAAATTGAAATTTGTTTTTGCTTAATTTGAAAGTACAATGTCTTGAGAATATACTGTGAAAATTTCGGACAGAAATTCGAAATATTTCGGGAGTTATAACGAGTTTCCTAGAGCGCCTCGGAGTCCTCTCTCTAGGAGTTGTTGAACTTTTAACGCGTTTTTCTCAAAACTTTGTTTTTCTGGTCGGCCCGGGGCCTAACTTTTTTTTCTACGAAACCGATTGCTTTCAAATTTTAACTGTTCTACACACTTATAGCTCTCGTCGGTACTAACGAAAATTTTTTTCACCAATAACTTTTTATTTTACAACCCTTTCTTTGCTAAAATAAAAGAATTTTTTTTTCAAAGTCCACCATTTTGTTATTTACCCTTAAAATTTAACTTCAGTAGTTCCAACCAGAATGACATGTCTATAAATTAAGAATAATCAAGAATATTTGATTTCACATAACAACAAGAACCAAAATTACCCGGGCCAGCGACGTGAATTTGTTTTGAGGTTCCAATTTCGCGTGACAATAATAATAATAATAATTTTTTTTATATTTTCAATATGTCAATAAAAACACTCTAAATATTCAAGATAATTCATTATTATTTTCCTATAAAAAACCACCCTCCAAAGAAGTCATGAAAATAGGCATAAGTTACCAGACTACTACCTTAAACCGCCTGGCTTGCGTTTTCGCCTTTATAGAAGAAAACCAGTTAAATATGGCGTATTCTCTTTTTGTTGCGTTCATCTTTGAAGTGTGCTCAACAAATACTGTAACAAAACTGTCTGAGAAGATTTTTTACGTAGATTGCCTTTTATATTTCGGGATTTTAATTTGGATACTCCGTACAGTAAAGTTTGAAATTTTTGATGGCGTGTAAACTACACATATTTACAGTAACTTAAAAATTCTTCGCGGCCGAAAAATGGAGTAACTCATGAAGAGTGTATAGTTGGGCGTAATTCAATTTTTGACGATAAAGCTTCATCAAGGACTTGATGAAGATATGATGAATCCAGTCGAGGTCGTAGATCACTCTAAGACGAATCTCGTGCAGGTCGTACAAAATCAGTTGTTGTTCCGAAAACTATTTTTGCTCTAAGCAAACTGATATTGCAAGATCGTCATGTAATCGATCATGAGACTGAGACAACTATGAGCATTAGTGGGACTAACATATGTATGTACATGCAATATTGCATGAACATTTGACTGTAAGAAATAAAGTTCAAGTTGAATACCACAGTCGCTCAAAAAAATGCTCGCGTTGATTGATTAAGCAAAATGTTAACAAAATACTGTAGCGGTGCTTCGAAATACGTAAGTAAGTCCAACAAAATTTGTTTGCACACGAGGCATTCGCTTGGAAGTGTTTTTTTTTTTTTGCCTTGTTTTTAGGAAAACTGGATGTCACAACCATAACACTGTAACAACACAGAACAGTAAATTCTGAGTGGTATAAAAACCATTTGTTTGCCAGTTGGCTTTCAAAAAATCAGGAAAACTAACCGCTGCAGAGGGATTACCACGAAAATGCTCTGATAGCTCTAACTTATCGACTTGAACAACTGCATTTTTGAGCACTCAAAACATCGATTTAATTAAACATTCTCCATATGATCCTGTCTTGGCACCGAATAACTTCTTTTTATTCCCGTTCGTAAAAGAATAAACTAAGAGGTCAAAGTTTTTCGATAATTGAACAGGCGGGTGATACGTTCAAAAGGCATATTTCGGGGATATCTCAATCAGATTAGGAAAAGTGTTTCGATAATGCGTTCAACCGCATGCAACAGTGTATAGATCTTTTATTGGAGAATATTTGGAAAATAATTAAATGATTTTCGATGATTAAAATTTGTTTATGTTCTCGAATCCAGAAATATAAAAGACAACATATGTACGTAATACACAATTTTATCTTTCAAATGACATGGCGCTTAAACAACGATAAAAATAGATTAATGAAGTCATCTATTCAAAATTAATAAACTTTTTTAAATAAAGAAAAGGTTCTGAATTGAATACATAACAAGTTTTTTCCGATTGTAATTTCTAAAATTTTTTTAAAAAATCATTTTGCGGTATTAAGCGTTTGTGGTAAAAGGTGGAAAGCTCTTCGACCAAAGATCCAAGTTAACTGGTGGATCATTTGTTTTTTTTTGAAAGCAAACAATATCTAGAATATGCGTTTGGGATGACCTAAAAATCCATAAATAAATGGAAATCATTTCTTCATCTCTTGTTAAAGATTTCTTACTTCTTCTCATGCAAAACAACCGTGGTTTGGTCTGCACAGAGGACGCAAAACTCAGCTAGTTCTTTCTAACCTTTGCGATGTCACAACATTACTACATCCTTAGTTTAGACAGGTCGCTATGCACTTGGTCCTTCCATTGAATGCCTTGGCGCCTTTGCTTCCTTTGTCCACCCATGGCTCTCGAGTAGGAGAAGTTTTTCACTGATGTATCATCTACCAAGCGAACGACATAATCCAACCAGCGCATTCGCTGGATTCTTATGCGCTTAACTATATCCACGTCGCCGTAGAGCTCATACCGTTCGTGGTGCCATCCTCTTCGATATTCATCGCTCACGCGGACGGCTACAAAGCTATCGCGAAGAACTGTTCTCTAATATGCTGCCAGTGCTTGTTCATCTCGCTCCGTCGTCGTCCATGTTTCTAGGCCGTGTAGTAGGACGGGAATAAAGAGGGACTTATAGAGCGTACTTTTTGTTCGTCGATAAATGGATCTACTTCCCAATCGCTTGGCAATCTCAAACTATCAGCTGTTGGCAAGAGTTATTCTGCGCTTGATCGCCAGCCTTACATTAAATTATTGATAGAATTTATGCTGTTTACGAGATATAAAAGGTCATTAACTTTCTCATATGTATTGCTACCGTGACTTAGTTACCAAGACGCAAGTAGCCATTTTTGTGTTGCCTCCAGGTACTTTGTGTTGCCTCGTTCACCACTATACCAAGCTCTGTCGCTTCTTTCTCTAGGAAAAAAGTGAAAATATAACGTTCGCTGACGACTCTATTTTTAAGGCCTACGACTTCAAAATCATCTGTATACCCCAGTAGCACTTTAAATGTGCAAACATTGCAGTGGGGCATCTCATTTTCTAGCTTTATATTGAAAAAGCTGCACGAAGGGAAACGCCCAGTCTAAAATCTCGTTTGGCATCGAATGGCCTTTCCCGATTCCCGGATTTCACGGAGTTGATGGTTGTGATCGACGTCATTCTGCACAACCATATACCAAATTTAGACATGGCGTCGAAGAGATAGCTCCTACCAGTGTTGTCGAGTGAGGTTTTCAAATCGACAAAAAGGTCATAGATGTTGATCTGTTTGTCACGGCTGTCTCCAAGCTTTAGCGTATTGTGAAAATATGGTCTATGGTATGTTTGCCTGGTCTAAAGCCACACTGATAACATGCAATCAGTTTGTTTACAATAGGCTTAGGTCTTTCACACATTACTCTTAATGGAACCATATATGAATTCTTACATAGTAAGCCTTTCTATGCATAAATCCTCCTAAGTTCATACAAAATATGTTCGATAACCAAAGTGCTATTGCCTTTGTAAAAAACTTCCAAAAGCCCCTTAAAAATTTTTAAGACTGGCACCCTAGTCAATGGATAATAAATATTGTTCTTCACATTTGCGCCCAAATGTAGGCTACAAAATCTTTCATACTCCAATTACCAATTATTATATTAGGAATTTATTAATGCACTTACTTCTGCAAATAATTGATGAAAATTTTCAACAAAGCGTATTGAAAACTAAAATTGGAAAAATAGCTTTATTTTTAAGTGTCATTTCCTTTATGCTGGCTATTTTTCATTATTTTACTTTCATTAATATTAATTACAAACCACATATGCCACTCATTACACCAACAATAATGACAACGCGTGTATACAAATGGACCATGAATGGCTGAAAGCAATTGCTACAACAACAACACAACCCACAACAACAATGCATTTAATGGTGCAGCGTACACAATGACTACATTAGCGCATAGAAAAAAGAAAGCCAAAGGAAAAAAGTTCGAGTATTTAAACAAAAAGAACTTAATGAAAAGGACAAAGCTGCAGCGATTCTAACAAAAACACACACAACAACACTTGAAGTATAAAAATAAAAATAAAGAACTACAACAATAACAAAAAATACAAAAACTCGCGCTCATTTGCAAAAATTTTTACTGAATATTTGCAACTAATTGCAATGAAGTTTTTGTTGCCAACGGCAGGCATGTGTGTGCATGTGTGGCAACTGCAATTTTTCACATCTAGCACTCAACCAAATTAGTGTCATTAAGGCATACAAATGCAATAGTGTGTGCGTGTGTGTACGATATTCCCACTGCGGCGCAATTCAATTACCGTTAAGCGTCAGTCAGCTGCTATTTACAACTCAAATTAATATTTAATTATTTTTTTTTTTGTAAAGTAAATAGTAAATATTTTATTAGAATTCTTTTTTATTGGTAATATTTATTTGAAAAATACCCACCACCCCTCCCTCCTGGTAATTTAATACTAATTAGTATTTGCCATTAGTTTTAGCTGTTAATTATGAATTATTCATGCTCGGCACACAACGTTCACTTCGGCAAATAATTGACTAGTGTTTAATGTGATTTTATTTGAAGAGGCTTCATTAATAATTGATGGTAAATTTTTTACTGAAATATGAGCAGCACGAAATGAGATTTCATCCATATTTATTAGGGTAGCACTTAACTTACAAAATGTTTGCACGTTGGCTAAAGCTCAATTTCTTAATCGGTAACATTTTATTCGCAAGCAGCACAAATTAATTTTAGTATCGATCGCGAAAACATAAAATTTTGCAATTATTTGAATTGAATTTCTAACTAAATTTATTGAAAGAATTTTTGAGACTGGCTTCTAACGAACGAAAACAAAAAAAAAAAAACAAATAAAATAAGAAAAAATCGAAATAAATAATACAGCAAATGTTAAAACATGTAAGGGTTGCCTTTTATATTACGGGATTCGAGAACACTTCTGTCAGTTTAGATCTATGGACTTTTACATACCTTTAAGCCGATTGTCGAAGCACTTTGCCACTCAGATCGAGATATTTGCAAAACAAGCGTTCCGAGCGCTTAGACCGCCTCTTCAAGCGTCGAAAAACTTTGACTTTTTAGTATATTATTTTACGAAAATGGAATAAAAAGAAGTCATTCGGTGCCAAGTCAGGACCATATGGAGAATGTTTCATTAAATCGATGTTTTGAGTGCTCAAAAATGCAGTTGTTTAAGTCGAAGAATGTCTTTGGCGGTTAGTTTTCCTAATTTTTTTAAAGACAACTTTTATACCACTCAGAATTTACTATTCAGCGGCATGGCATTTCCAGATTTTCCAAATAAAAACACGCAACCATTTGCTTTGATTTACTTTCGAACTCATACGCATAAATCCATGATTTATCACCTGTCACCATCTCCAAGACGTGTTTAGAAATACTGTTATCGTATTTTGTTAACATTTTTCTCGACCAATCGACACGAGCTTTTTGGTTGACAAATTGAGTGGTGTCCAACATAAACACTCTTGCTTACAGTCAAATGTCCATGCAATATTGAATGTATGCTGGTCGCAGTAATGCATACAAGTTGCGCTCCAAAGTAAACAGGACTTTTTGAATCTAGCGCCTCCTGGTGGCGTCATCAATATGTCGACTGGTGCGTTAGAATTTGCTATCTTTGTCAATTGTCCAGTGGGAATTTCATGACATTTCATTGATTGGAAGTGAAGTTATTGCGTTTTAAGTGTCAGTATGTTTGTGTTATCGGTGCAAAAATGAGCTTCGAACAAAGAGCCAACATTAAATTTTGTTTTAAAATTGCTAAAACTTTTAGCGAAAACAAGTTTATGGCGATGATTGCCTACCTCGTAGCAGAATGCACGAGTGGTTTCAACGTTTTCAAAGTGGTCGTGAGGACATAAATGACGATCAACATGTGGGCCAATCAAAATCCGTGATCACCAGAAATTCCATCGAAACTGTGCGTGAATTCATCAAAAATCAGCCGAAATCATCATTGAAATTCATGGAAATGGAATTGAACATCTGCAAAACATCGATTTATCGCATTTTGACCGAACATTTGGGCTTACGAAAGGTGTGTGCACGGTTTACGTTTCGCACGAAATTGCTCAGAATCGTCTCATCGATCGACGCTTGTGACCGATTATTTGACAAAAAATCACATTTTAACCATTAACCACTCCCCGTATTCACCTGATATGGCACCGTGCGACTTCTTCCTTTTCGGAAAAATGCATTTGCCCATGAAAGGAAAGCGTTATGCAGACGTAGAGACTATTCAAAAGGCTTGCACCGGCATACTGGCGGCCATACCGGCCAACGAGCTAAAACACTCGTTCGACATGCTTTTGACCGTGCGAAAAGCTGTATTGAAGCTGAAGGAGACCATTTTGCATAAAATAAGTTGATTTTACCGATAAAACCATTTGTTCTGTTTTTTTTTTAACGCACCTTGTATAGTTGTCTCAAACTCACGATAGGTGGCATGACGTTCTTGCAGTATTAGTTTGCGCACAGCATTAACGATCTTCAAGAAATTCGTCTCACCTCAATTGAATTCACTACACCAACGTTCGCAAAACATTTTAAATAAGTTCATCGATTTTCACGACGAAAGTTGTAAAACATAATCGGTCGAAAATATTTGCGATTTATTGCCATTTTTGGCCGATATGAATATTTTAAGTTACTGTAAACGGCAGAAATAGCGCTCGTATGTAAAAACGTTCTGAGTATGTATAACATCGGAAATGTCAAACTTTGCGATGAAGTTGTGAGTTGCCAGATTGGAACGCTAGGGTTGCCAAATCACGTATTATGAAAGGCAAACAAGGAATAGCCGAAAATATTTCATGAACATGATGGACACGCAGATCTAAATTATTAAATTATATTTCAATAATTTAATTCAAGTAAAGTAAGAAGACTTGAAAATAACTACAAAAATAATGTTTTTTATAAGAATTGCCAAATGGAAAGATAAAAACTTTATTAAAAAAAGTTTCAAAAAAATAAAATTTAATTACTAAACTCACACAAAGTAATCAAATCGTAGCTAGCCTATGTAAGCGATAAAAATATTTCATAAAAATAATTTGTAAAAATATATTCATAAAAAAATTAATTAATGTTTAAATTTGCAGAAATATGCCTAATCTTTGTTCATTTCGCAGAGTGTTCCATATTGAAAACTTACACAGTTTAACATACTTCTTTTATGGAAGACCATAATGTGTCTTAATTTTAATTATCAGAAATTTTAACCGCGAAATTATATTTATTGCTCGCATTAATTTATGAGTATTTAAATAGAATGATGTGGTTGGAGAATTAAAAAGCGTGTGTCTGATTGCATTTACATTATACATTTTTTAGATTATTTTCCAAATATAATTAATATCGAAAAAAACACAATCCTGTTAAAAAATATGTAGACATTTTTTTAAATAATATAAAATGAAAAAGCGAAATTGACCACAGTCTGGATTTCACGAAGTGAGCTCAGTATATACTTGAATTCGAATGGAAAATGCTTAGTGTGTTTTTTATGCATTTTTTTTTTTTTTTTTGCTTTCAACTTAAATCAGCAGACTTGCTTGCGATAGATATATGGTATGATTTCATCGTGTTTGAACGGAAAAAATACAGTTGAAGCAAAAACTTGGTTTGATGACGAATTACCGGATACTGCTCCAGGAAAATCAACCGTCAAGGATTGGTGTGGTAAGTTCAGACCCGGTGAAATGAGCACCGAAAACGCTGAACGCATTGGATGACCAAACAAAGTTGTCACCAACAAAAACATCAAAAAAGTCCACAAAATTATTTTGGACGACCACAAAATGAAGTTATTCGAGATAGCAGGCACTCTAAAGATATAAATTGAAAGTTTAGATCATATCATTCACGAATACTTGGGTATGAGAAAGCTCTGTGCAAAGTGGGTGCCACGGAGGCTCACTTTGACCAAAAACAACGACGAGTTGATGATTTGAAACAGTGTTTGGAGATGTTCAAGCGTAATAAGCCCGAGTTTTTGCATCGATATGTGACAAAATTAAACATGGCTCCATCATTTCACTCCGAAGTTCAATCGACAGTCATCCGAATGAACAGCACACGATGAACCCGCTCCAAAACGTGGAAAAACGAAACAGTCGACTGGCAAGTTTATGGCGTTTGTATTTTCTGTATTCTAATATATCAGTAAACCCAATCGAAACTAACGGTGTTAAGTATGTCATAAAAAAACAGCTTTTTTTGAGATATCGACCTGAAATTTTGCACATTTTCTCATTTTTCGGAATGTGTGATATCGCACCATAATAGCATATACCATACATATGTAATTGCCATACAAACTGAACAATTAAAATCAAATTCGTGTATGAAAAACTTTTTCATTTGAAGAGATATCTTCATAAAATTTAACATTGTTTGTTGCCTAAACCAACCTTGCAATCTTTCAGGGAATTGTTCAGATCGAGTCACTATAACATAAGTATGTATAGCTGCCTTCCAACTGGCCGATCCAAATCGAGTGTTTAAAAGGAATGAAAGCGACTACTACACAACCCAATAAATATATATACATACATGCATACATACACATAAAGGGTAACGCATTTCGAGGTTACCTACTTTTTTAAAGAAAAAACACAGAAACTTTAAATTTAATGCGGAATTTTTTTATCATTCGAAAGAACATTTTTTGGCATTTATTCCTCGAAAACTTTCTCTTTCAAATGTTGGCCGTGAGTACGTTTCGGATGGTCCATCCGTTGAATCCAATTTTCGAAGACTCGTTCGAGCATTTCGATTGGTAACTGGCGAATGACACGCGTGATGTTTTGCTCCAAGGCCTGAATCGAAGCGGGTTTGTCCGCATAGTCTTTAGACTTTACATATCCCTACAAGAAAAAGTATAACGATGTGGTATCACCTGAACTTGGTGACCTATCGACCGACCCAAAACGTGAAATTATCTGCTCACCAAAGTGTTCTCTCAAATAAATCCATTGATTGATGCGACGTGTTGGAAATGGCGCGATCTTGTTGAAACCAAATGTCGCCGAGATTCCAAACTTCAATTTCAGGCATCAAATAGTCGGTTAACACGACACCACGACGGTCGCCATTGATGGTTACGTTCTCACTGGCATCATTTTTGAAGAAATATGGACCGTTGATTCCATCGGCCCACAAACCAGACTAAACCGTTGTTTTTTCTGGCTGGAATGACAGCTCTAGATATCTTCAAGTTACTTTTTGTCCCGAATGCGACAATTTTGATTGTTTGCATACACATTGAGTCAGAAACGGGGCTCATCGCTGAAAGAAATTTGGTTCGAAAAAGTGGGGTCTTCTTGGAACTTTTCAAAAGCCCATAGAGCGAAACGATGTTACTTGGGAAGATCAAGCGGCTTTAGTTCTTGCACAAGCCGTCTTTTGTAATTTATCAATTTAAGATCGGGACGAAAAATGTGCCAAGTCGTTCCATACGTCAGTCCGAGTTGCTACGAACCGCGCCAAATCGACTCTCCAGGATTTTCGTGTACACTCTCAGCTACGGCTGTTATATTTTCTTCTCTGCGTGCTGGACAAATTTTCTGTCGTATATTATCCAATATTGAATGCTGGTTCTCAAGATGGGTGATGGTGTTATGGTGGTAAGTTGAACGAATCGTGCGAAACACATTCTTTACAGAACGTGAAACATTGTTCAGGCGTACTTGGATCACCCTTTACATTATGAACATAAAATTGCGTTATTAAATGACTTTTCACACTTGTTAAAAGCAACAAATAAATGCATTTACGCATCCGTGCATTCTCATATTCGCATTTCATCTACACTCCCAACTAAATACGCACCTACATACATACACACACACTTGAATTTTCATTTGTTCATTAAAAATGCGAAACAAATGTGTAACCACTCGAGTAACACCAGTCAACAGGCGACAGCAACAGCAACAGCATATTGCGGTTTGGCACCAACATGTCGCGCCATTGTCACGTTTCGTGTCAACTGCCGCTGCTGCAATATCGCTTACAATATGTTTTAGCGCATTTTTAAAAAATTAATTTTTCATAAAAAAGAAACCATAAAGCCATTATATCTGCCGATTTTAGGATTAACTGACGAAGTGAACTTGTGGAACGCGTCAAATGTATTCTGAAATGAACAAAATTTTTGGTTTACTACTATATAAAATTTACAAATTACTATGGAACATACATATGAGAACAACAAAAATCTTTGAGCGTAGCGTTTTTAAGCTTCGGTGTAAACCGGTTTTATATTACAAATGGGAAAAGCAATAGTTGTACAAATTGGACAATGGGCAGATTTAGATGAAACCCTGTGTCTCAGCAGCTAAATACTTTACCAATTTCAACCAAATTCGGTTACCCTAACATTTCTATTATAGCGCCGTCCTGTTGGAACCACATATTGTCCAAGTCCATATCATCCAATTCGGGCTAAAAATATTTAGTTATCATTGAGCGGTAGCGATTCCCATTCACAGTAACCTGCCGGGCTTAATCATCGCGGAAGAAGTACATCCTAATAACGCCGTCAGCCCATAAACCACACCAAACTGTAATTTTTTTGGGATGCAATGGTGACTAATGGAGTACGTGTGGATTACTGCCTGACCAATAACACAGATTTTGCTTATTAACGAAGGCATTCAGCCAGAAAAGAGCCTCATCGCTGATGATGATTTTTTTTTTGTGAAAATCCGGTTCATTTTCAAATTGTTGCTCAGACCAATGCATGAACATACGGCGATTCTGGTGCTCAAGCGGCTTCACTTCTTGTGTCAATTTGATCTTGTAAGGATGTAGGCCAAGATCTTTTCGCAAAATTTACCACAACGACGTTACAGAGTTGCCAAACGCTGGAGAACGACGAATGGAGACTGATTTGGATCTTTCTCAATTGATGCGCTAGCGGCAGCAATATTTTTGAAACTACAGACACTTCTTTGTCTTACTGGCGCAGGAACAGGACGATTATGACGACTATTGATTAAACGTAGGGCTTTTGAAATTAAGGTCACAGACTCCGAATTTCGGCAGTAAATTGGATCGTGTATCTTTCCATGAAAGAAACCTTAATGAAGTAAAATGTCAAAATAGTGGAAAAAATATGGCGTCTTTTGCTGTCCCTACTTTTGTAGCTCCCCATTGAAAAACCCCATATACAGTCACCATACAAAGTGACCATTAAAAATTAATTTCTTGTATGAAAAACTTATTTAACAACAGCTTTTAAGCAGATGACGTTTAGCTCGCCAATAAACACGAAATTTAAAAAAAATATGCTTTTTTGTGTGAAATTAAATGTGTTCACCTTTTTAATAATTAAAAATATAATTATATTTTTTAAATATATTTTTTGCTTTCATTTGCTATGATGTCAAAAATCATGCAATTTTAATTTTACGTTATTGAAATTATATTAAAACAAGTAAGGAAGGGCTAAGTTCGGGTGTCACCGAACATTTTATACTCTCGCACGATAAAGTGATAATCGAGATTTCATTATCAGTCATTTACATATTTTTCAAATACCGTATTTATGTAAAGTTTTATTCCGCTATCATCTTTGGTTCCTAATGTACTATATATTATACAGAGAAGGCATCAGATGGAATTCAAAATAGCGGTGGTTGTGAACCGATTTCACCCATATTTCGTACATGTCATCAGGGTGTTAAGAAAATATTATATACCGAATTTCATTGAAATCGGTCTAGTAGCTCCTGAGATATGGTTTTTGGTCCATAAGTGGGCGACGCCACGCCTATTTTCAATTTTTAAAAAAAGCCTGGATGCAGCTTCCTTCTGCCATTTCTTCCGTTAAATTTAATGTTTCTGACGTTTTTTGTTAGTCGGTTAACGCACTTTTAGTGATTTTCAACATAACCTTTGTATGGGAGGTGGGCGTGGTTATTATCCGATTTCTTCCATTTTTGAACTGTATATGGAAATGCCTGAAGGAAACGACTCTATACAGTTTGGTTGACATAGCTATAGTAGTTTCCGAGATATGTACAATAAACTTAGTAGAGGGCGGGGCCACGCCCACTTTTCCAAAAAAAACGTACAAATATGCCCCTCCCTAATGCGATCCTTTGTGCCAAATTTCACTTTAATATCTTTATTAATGGCTTAGTTATGACACTTTATGGGTTTTCGGTTTTCGCCATTTTGTGGACGTGGCAGTATGCCGATTTTAACCTTCGAACTTAACCTTCTTATGGAGCCAAGAAATACGTGTACTAAGTTTCATCATGATATCTCAATTTTTACTCAAGTTACAGCTTGCACGGACGGACGGACAGACGGACGGACGGATGGACAGACATCCGGATTTCACCTCTACTCGTCACCCTGATCACTTTGGTATATATAACCCTATATCTGACTCTTTTAGTTTTAGGACTTACAAACAACCGTTATTTGAACAAAACTATAATACTCTCCTTAGCAACTTTGTTGCGAGAGTATAAAAAATGTATATAATTTAAATACATAAAACATATGTATTATATGTATGCACATTAGAGCGGGTCGATATGCTAAGAGAAATGTTCTACGAATCGTTCTGAACAACTTTGCCTAAGAGACTATGGATGAATAATCGGTTGTATGGGCGATATGTGATATAGTTGTCCGATCTGGCCGATTCCAACACATGATCAGTGGCATAAACAATGGAACTACGTACTAAATTTCATGAGGATATCTTAAAAACGGATTAACAAATTTGTATCATCTCTAAAACACTGCGCCTTAAAAATCGCTAGCTCCAAACCGTTTAAAGACCCATAGTTTCTTAAGCAAACTTGTTCAGAATGAGCTGTGGAGCATTTCCTGTGTACGCTATTTTTTTAATTTTTTTAGCTTACTGTAAATCAACTCGCTCTAAGTCACACACAAATATACTATACAGAAATTCTTCTTTATTTTTTTTAGAAATTTACAAATTTTTGCAAACCTGACTTTGTGGCTTCAACGACACGGCATTCGTGCCTATAGCAGCAGTATACTCGTTCCTAGTTGTATGCATGCATTTTTTCTCACCTTGTACGTATGTACATATGTATATATAGCCTTCCGTTGCTGTTGTATATATGCGTTTTTTCTACCTTCCGTTTTGCCCCCCACGCGTTGCATTGTTTGTTTGTTTGTGTGTGTTTTTGTTCGCTTTTGTTGATATTACCATTCATTATTTTTCTTTCGCCCATGTTTGTTCGCAGCTAAAGTTTTTTGTTGTAGTTGCAATTTTCAGTTCGTTTCGCGAAAAACTGCAAGCTCAACATGGCTGTTGACTGCCAAATGATGCTGTTGCTCTCAGTCGTGTTTGTTTTTGTCACAACTACAGATGTGCACATGTATTTATATGTATGTATGTGTGTGTGTGTTGTTGTTGTCGCATCAGCAGCGTGCAACTAATAAACGCTTTTTGTTTTAACACCGCCAACAATTACGGACGTGTTCTTGTTGTTTATTGCTGTTGACTTGCGCTATTTTTCCTGTAAACTTGTAGTTGTTGTTGCTTTTTGTTGTAAATTTTCGCCTAGCTATGCGTTAATTGTTGTTTATTATTGTTGTAGTTAGCGGCTTGTGTTTTTTGTAAATTTTCTTGTTTTTGCTTTTGCAACGTCGCTTTCGACTTTAACGCCAATTAACGTTGACGTTCGTCAGAGGTTGCTGGCTGCTGGTTGCTGAGGCTTTTCCTTAATTTTCTGCGTTCGGCGGTTGTTTTTGCTTTTGCTTCAGTTTTTCTTGCTAAATAAAGTTTTAAATTATTTTTCAGTTTTATTGCGTGTTGATTTCGCATTTGGCGTCATTTCCTTCTTTCTTCGCTCCCTTCCGTATGAAGAGGAGAGCCGGTGTGTTTTTATTTGTGTATGTGTGTGTGCGTGTGTGATTTGTCGCTGTTGTCGCATGAGTCACGTTCCACGTAAACACTTGACTCATTGCCAACTCGACACAAGCACTTTGCTCTCCGTCCCCCACATAGCCCATGCGATTATCACCACTTTTTTCCCTTTTATTCTTAGCTGCCAGAAAGAAAAAGAAACATTAAAGAAGCAAACAAAATTTGCGAAGAGGAGAATTAAAAAATAAAAATTCAATGATTGTTAATCAGCAATGCGTGTGATACCCTCTACATCATACAGGCAAACAATTTTCATGTAAAACATGTTCGGGCACAGTAGCGAAATCGATTGAAAGTTGGAACGTTGCCACGTCGTCGAAAATATTCGACCGTGTGCCATTGTACAAACAAAATCGTCTGGTAGAGAATTTTTTTTTTAGGTTTCATCCTCGGAGAAGGTCGGAAACAGTGTAGCAGTGAAAGACCCTTTTCTTAGATCATGTAAAGGGTGGTCCATTTCGAGGATCCCTACTTAAAAAAAATACACAGAAACTTAAAATTGAATGGGGAATGTTTATTATCATTCGAAAGAAGATTCTTTGGCATTTGTGTCCTGAAGATTATCTCTTTCAGATGTTGGCTGTGTCTACATGTCATAAGGTCCATCTTCGATGACTTGAACTAGCATTTCGACTGATAACTGGCGAATAACACGCGTAATGTTTTGCGCCAAGGCGCGAATCGAAACGGGATAGTCCACATAGACTTTATATGTTACATATCGCCACAGCAAAAGTTCTAACGGTGTAATATCACACGATCTTGGTGGACAATCCATCGGCCCAAAATGTGAAATTATCTGCTCACCAAAGTGTTCTCTCAATAAATCCATTGATTAATGCGATGTGTGGGAAGTGGCGCCGGCTTGCTAAAACCAAATGTCGCCGAGATCACGAGTTTCAATTTCCGGCAACAAATTGTTATCATGGCGCGACGGTTACATTCTCACCGGCATCATTTTTGAAGAAATATGGATCGATGACTCCACCGGCCCACAAACCACACTAAATCGTTGTTTTTTTCTGTATGAAATGGCAACTCTTGAATCTCTTCAACTTGGTCTTCGTACCAAATGCGGCAATTTTGCTATTTTACATACCCATTGTGCCAGAAATGGGCCTCATCGCTGAACAAAATTTGGCTCGAAAACGACGGATCTTCTTGGAACTTTTCAAGAGTCCAAAGAACGAAGCACGACTGTTTTCGCACTTCAATCTCTACTTCCAGTTTCTAAAACACTCTAACTATAGCTCTTTACCATACAATTACTTATAGCACCAAACCATAGACTCGAGTTAGTGTTATCATCAGCAATGGCTTCCGCTATAATAAACCACATTTCATATCCACTGGAGGGTGTAAACAGATAACGTTAGCTCTGTCTTCGCTGCACAAGCTTAACGAGCTACAAATCAACACACGCACAACTCCGCTCTTTGTGCCGGCAATTAGTAGTGTTGTTCGCAACTTTTTTCTTTGTTTTTGTTTTCAACTTCTTCCTAGTACCCCTGCAACACTTCAATTAACATACTCGTACTCGTACCACTTACCTCCGCTTTAACTCGACTTGCTATAGTATCAGCAAGGCTTTTAACAACACACTTGATCTTGCAGGTACTCGCAGACTCCCAAGCTCGTACATGTCCTCACGAAGTGTGTGTTTCAGTGTCTCACATGTACGCCCTTTGTTTAGCTTAATTTTCTTACAGCTTTCTTCGTTCGCAGCGAAAATATGTATGAAAGTTGTTGTAATTTTTATTTTTTCTCTCCGCTATTCGTTCAATTTTGCAACAGTCTCATTAAGCTGGGCGTGATGCAGGCGGACGTGTGTAACTGAGAAGGGTGCTCTTGTAATTGTTCCCAATTCCCGCGCGTTTATTTACTTTCATTAAGCGCTGATGCTGCCACATCGTTGTGATTTTTACATTCTCCATGCATACATACAGATATACATACATACCTACAAAAGTATGAGCATCGTGATTTTGCAATTTAATTTAATTCCCTTTTTATTTCTCTGCACTCTTCGTTGGTTCGTAAATATTTATTTCATCAATTCGTTTTTCTTCCGCTTTTATTGGTTCTTCTTTTATATTGTGCGTACGTTTTTTCTCATAAAATATTAAGCTTTGTATACAATACTCTCGCATTCTCCGTTTTCGTCTTTTAAATATTTCTATTTGTGATTCAGTCTTTTAAGTGAAATAAGCTGGTAGTGCGCCCGCTCATTGCGCTAGTGTCATACAATTTTGCACTCGAATAGTCTTAATTTTCTCTTCGAGATGCGATGCACACCTTTTACGTTTAATTTTAAACTTAAATTTCTTTAATATTTTGCGAAGTTATACTTCTCCTGGCGGTTCCTTCTCAGCTTACGCAGCTGCGAGGGACTTGCGTGATGGAGAAGGAGTGCAGTGAGCTTTTTCACAGATGGATCGATGGATCGAAGTTATGAGTGGGATTGAGTGAGAGTAGGAGTTGCAGTCTTCTGTCGGGAGCACTCCATCAACTCTACTTGCAAACTATCAGACCACTGTAGCGTCTTTCAAGGTGGCAGTAGATGTATTGTGCAGCTTCCTTCAGAGGGATGTACATTCATTCCGGTAGTAGCGAGGTTATACTGCCTTTGAGCTCGTTGGCTGTGTGCTCAAAAGTAGTCAAGGAGCATATGACCTCATTAGCAGAAGCTGCAAGCTTCTTCCACATTAGACTTGTGCGCCCGAAAAGTGTAAAACCGATAAGCTTGCTAGGGAGCACATCCATTCCCCAATTGCATCCGATTGGAAGCAAGTCGGTTTTCCGATGTCTTCTAGCGCTTTGGCGTTGGACCGTTTCAGCTCCAGTGAGCTCAGTAAGCGCTGGTCAACAACCAGAACTTGTGGAACTGCGGGATCCTTTTAGCTTAGAGTGAACCGTAAAAAGTTCTTGTTTGTAGCTAAATATTCTATCGCACACCCTTGCCAAAGCTGTATGGAGGAAGACGAGGTAGAATCATGTTGTAATTTTCTTCTCTATTGCCGTCTTTTGCCATACTGAGATTGAAATATCTCAGTAGACACATCGTTGGCGAACCTAGCGAAGTGCTTGGACTGGATATTAGCCGCCTTAATAAATTTTTTGTAAACTCAAGACCAAGACCACTTTTCCAGAACCAAGATTCTGCATTTAAAAATGCTATACGAGAAGCCATAGTGCACGTCGCTTTATTGTTTCGAACTTTTAGTGGCCGAAGCAAATCAAAAAAAATATCAATTAGCCACCTAGGTCAAGGGAGGTTACTTCATTAGATAACATTTTGTGAGGGTGTTCTACGTAAATGAAACCCCAATGAAAAGAAGAAAACAGCGTGCTGTTCTAAACTTGGCTATAATCGCGTAAGCGTTATCTACGCCTATAAAGAAGAGGAAGAAGTTCTACGAATATATTCTAAAATGACTGATCAATTGGAGGCCTATACTCGACGCATTGCTGGCAGGATAAGATAGGACTTGGTGTGGTAGAAAATTGAACCGACGAAATGATTTTCAAAGAATACGGTGCATATATGCCTTAAACTTTGGGAAACTAATAAAGCTAAAGTATAGGTAATTTCATTAATTGTTCTCAAATTTATTTGGAAGAAACGTTATGTACGTTTTATCCCTGAAATAACCCGTTATTGCACTCAAACATATTTTAATTTACAATCAAGAGAAAAATAATCAAATTTGTGCTAGTCTGAGCTATAATATAATTAGTATTATCCTTCACTAGTGAGTGTTCGCCCGAAAGCATAGTCAGGATGTGACTGAAGAGTCCAAACATGCGTCTATAACTTCCGATTCGTTTTGAAGCTTTACCTAGCCTGAGTAATTCGGCTTGGCTTATAAACATCACTTTTGATAAGTTTACAGGCGAAGGAAAAACGATATAAAAAAAATCACTAACATTGAAACAAAATTTGAGATATGGTTAGAAAACGTTATATATTGGTTATCATACATTCATATTGAAAAAAAATTGAGTTTTGGTTATAAAACGGTTATATATTGGATAATATATCTGACAGCGATTTTCGATAGGTGACGCTAACGCTTTCTAGTGTTTAATATCGACCGAATAATAAATTTTATAGCAACTCCCTATAACATATGATTTCGAGTAATTGTTTGTCAATCACTTCCGGAATTACGTATACAATAAACACAAATTCCATCGAGCATTCCATTAAATTAGCACGGCAAAGTAATGCAGCGCAGCAAGTGCATAAATACCAATAAGTAATTTCATTAATGGGAAGGTGAAAATATGCCAAAGTAATGCTGAATATTTCGCGGCTGCTGGTTTAAGCCCAGACACATACACATACATATATTTTAAATATGCATAGTATTAACAACATTCGCTTCTGTTTATTGGTTAGTGACAATAATGCTTTAACCCCAAAAACGTGTGAGAAGATTCCGCAGTAATTTCCTCTATATTGAAAAAGCAAAAATTTATACAGATAAAATTTAAAATTGATATCAATTAAAATATTAATTATACAAGCTGCATTTTAAATTTGTGTTAATTAGTCAATTAGCAGCTTAAATACGTATAGCGTAAATACTGAAAAACCAAACCAACTTGGATTTTTACAATAAGTATAGATTCTCTTCTAAAACTGGTATTTAATACCAACGAGCTTACGGCCGAGGCATATATTGGCTAGTCGAAAAAGTCTAAAGAAAAAAGGGAAGAATGCCACGCAAGCCACCAATGAAATTTGTGAAGTTTACGGAGACGATGCTGTATCAGTTCGTGTAGCACAACAATGGTTCGCTCGCTTCTGTTCTGGAAATTTCGATGTGCAAGATGAACCTCGCACTGGTCGACATCCTACCTATCGTTGAAAAATTCGATGAATTTATTTAAAATATTGACCAGGATCGTCACATTAGCAGCCATGACATCACTAAGGAACTTAACGTTCATGATCAAACGGTTTTGAACCATTTCAAAAAGGCTGGCTACAAAAAGAAGCACGATGTTTGGTTAACACATGAATTGTCTGTGAAAAATTTGATGGACCGAATTAACATCTGCGATTTTTTGCTGAAACGACGAAAAGTGGATCAAATACTAAAATAATGTGCAAAAAAATCTTGGTCCAAGCGTGGTAAAGCCCAACAAATGTTCGCAATGGCAATATTGACGCCTCGAAAGGTTATGTTGAGTATTTGGTGGATTGAAAAGGAGTCATCCACTATGAGCTGCTCCAGTCTGGTCAAACGATTGATTCTACATTTTTCTGTCAACAACTGATGCGATTGAAGCAAGCAATCGAAAAAAATGGCTAGAAATAATCAACAGAAAGGGCTTAATCTTCCATCAGGACAACGCTACATCACACACATCTTTGATGACTCGTCAAAAACTGGGAGAATTCGGCAGGGAAGTACTGATTCATCCAGCATATAGCCCTGACCTTACACCATCGGACTACCATTTGATTCAGTCAATGCAGAACTCCCATAATGGAGTAAAGTTGGCTTCAAAAAAAGCCTGTGAAAATTACTTATCGCAGTTTTTCGCCGAGAAACCAGAAAAGTTTTACACTGATGGAATAATGTCTCTAGCGGAAAAATGGCAAAAAGTGGTTGACCAAAATGGTACATATTTGGTTCATTAAAGTTCATATATAATATTAAAAAAAATTAGTTAAAGTTTGATTAAAAATACGAAAAAACTTTTTTGAGTACTCAATATTAATAAATTTCGAGCACATTTTAGCCTATAGGACACTATTCCGAGAAGATACGTCTTTTCAGTCATACATACTTCACTCACCGGAACCCTAGAAGATATATATATTTACCCACTATTCGTTATCCGTTATTAGTAGGACTTACTCGCTTTATAACGCCACAAACGCTGCATGACTCTCGGCAACCATTTTCTGTCTGAAACAACTTTCTCATATACTTGTATGATCGTTTCTTATACTTTTAAGGGGCTCACCGTTTTCAGGTTATAGGTATACATATTTCAAGAATACACATTGAAATGTTTGAAAAAACATAAATTATTTTTGAGTTATTCGAGATCTCCGATGTCGTTAAAAAAAGGCCCTTCACTGCTGCAGTGTTTCAGGTCTTCTCCATTGATGAAACTTAGAAAGAAAAAATATCGTTAACTAAATTTTCCTACAATAACCTACGATAAGAAAAATCAAAACTTGACAAAATGGCGGCGTTTAAAAAAATAGAGGAATTTTTGGTCGTTTTTGGCCTGCCGAAAATCGATTTTTGATCAGATCAGAAAACCAATAGGTCAGTGTACTATATATAGTATATGTATACAAAATAGGCAGAACTAAATTTAATGATGATCGGTTTATTCGTCTTTAAACATAAACGATGGCGCTGCTTGAACTCTTCAGTTATCATTTAAATGGTTGTAACTCAAAAACTATTTGAGATATCGTTTTGAAATTTTGGTATGTTAATTTTAATGCTATAAACTGATATATTAAAAAAAAAAAACAAATTATTATTTTTTTTTCAAAATCTCCCACCAGATGTGCTCATAAGGGTCCAGCACTGGCTTGATAATCAAAGTAAGAACTTTATAAGAGAGAATTGAGAAGAATTCAGATCACAGTTATTTTTGGAAAACACATCCAATTCTCTTTAGAATACTCAATGACGCATAGATTTAGTGCACCTTTCGATATTTTGCGAACTTTGCTAAAAATGTTCGAGTGGTCCAACATGCGACATTTGCTCTCAGCGCTCATATAAAGAGCTTAATGTTTGATATAGATGTTAAAGGTTTATTTCAAAAATATTTTGGCGAATACAGCTAGAAGATTGAACACCAAATCTTCTAGTTGGTACCTCAGTGTATCTTAAAATACAACAGAAGTATTTCTTATAGCGTGTAAGCCTGGCATTGTTGTCATCCGAGAAAAAAGTTAGTGAAATCGATTTATATTAAACTAATCCAAAAAATTCCTCATATCACAAATTTCTACATATAAAATTGGAGTACAAATATTTTACTGAAACACATATTTAATACGCAGAGAATAGTGAAATAAATCAAAATAAGGAAATAATTTCGCTAAAACGTACTTTCTATTGTGACAAAGTGATTGCAATCATTTATACAGCCACTTGAAAGATGACACCACACACTAAGAAGCCACACAATTCCACACAAATATCATCGCCTACAAAAAGAGAGAGTTGTAATCGCTTGACAGCTGGAGAAAAAATACGATATTTCAAAATCGTGAAAACAACTTAAGAAATGTGAAAGCCAGTTGCCGCAGCAAAGATGGTAGGCGTTATACAAGTGTAAACCTAAATTTTCGGGAACATGTGATACGCATACGCCCACACAAAAGAGCCAAACACGCGCAACACTATATACATATATGCAAGTATGTATGTATGTATGTGAAAGAGTGTGAGCGCAAGAGAATTTTGAAGCACAAGCGATATTTCTTGCCATGTGTCAACTGCACGTGCAACAATTTGTGGTACGAACAGCGAAAGTTGTTAAAAAAAAAAAATAAGAACAAAAAGGAAAAATGGAAAATAATAAATTTTTAAAACATACAAACAGACATACATACAACAAAAAGTGTGCAGTGAAACAAATATGTGCACTCTTCATAACGACGCTGCAGCTCGCCACAGCTGAGCCTGACTCGACTTGACCCGCAGGCCTTGTTATAGCGCTTGTCATATGCCAAGTGCCATAAGATCGCAGCCACAAGACAAATTTCGAATTGCAGCGCAGAAATAAAAGAGCTACGACCACCAACTCAATGCCGTGGAGCGAGAAACCGGCGACAGCTGACAAGAGCGCATAAATTGGTCAGATTGCAGGCTTGAAAGCTGTGCCAACGCAAGTAAAAGATACATTAAAAGCCAACGAGCAAACAAGTAGATAATAAATAGCGGCAATAGAGTTATAAGAATAAGATTGATGCCACCAGCAAAGAGGAAGTCGTTGCGGTCAGGGTTCGCATTTTCGCTTGCACTTGGCAGTTCAAGCATTTGTCGACAGCGCAGCCAGCAAATGGTGGCTTTAAGTGAGACAAATGGAGAGCATTAATTGTATTCCTCTTTCGCAGTTTTTTTTCCTTTTCTACCCATTGTCGATTTAAGTGTATGCCCTTGGAACTCAAAAGAATTGAAGTAAACTTTGGCCTGAGTTCGTAACCTATTCAAGTAAGTAAAATGTTTATTTCTGGCGTCCAAACGATGGCTAGTCTAAAAATAATGCGTTTCAACTGTCATATCTTCGAATGTGAAAAATAATTGTTTTAAAATGAAGTTACGTTCTCTTTTGGCACGATTACGATTCTTGCGGCGCCACGATTTGATGGTACCGATGGATAGAGGAGGTCCTCAGGATTAAAAAATATATACACATATACCGTCCTCAGACGCATAGTTTTCGAGATATTTCACTTCAAAATTCTACAATTTTACATGCATTTCACTCTTCTTTTGTTTTGTTCTGTTTTTCTTTACATGTCATGACAAATACCGCCGAAAGAATCGTAATATTGCCTCTCTTTTTATAATCCAATCCTTGCATAAAAACCATCGCAAATCTGCCTGAGACTCACTCAGCTATACATCCATCAGCTTGGACAAGTACTTGGGAAATCGTCATTTAGAACGTCGAAAAAAGCCACAAGTTGCCAGGAAACCTGTACAGGGTTCGCCGTAAGAAAAATTTCGTTCTTCACCAAATTTTTAAAAGAGTTGGTATTTTTGCAAAGGGATCATGATAGAAGAGGCTGTAGGAACCTGATGGAAAGTGGTCACTGCGGCACAGGCCCTCAGGATGGGGCTGATAGATTGAGAAGACTGCAGGAAATGTCTAGAGCAGGGTGTCAGGGAAACAATGGAGCATCTCTTGTGCACTTGGAGGAGATACCGATAGTGAGGCCACAGAGTCTGTTAAAACTCGCGTCAAGCGCAGGCATCCTAAATGAACACTACTCCACTTGGACCCAGCAACTGAGCTCCATCTGGTATAGCAAAGAACCAAAATTGGTCTGTGCGTGACTTATTGGCCTACAAGATTAAACTAACCCAACTTAACCTAAAAGAAGTAGTAAAGATTTATATAGCCACGAAGGCGGTTCTACGCCCATAAAGAAGGATGAGGAATAAAGAATTCACCTGAGCCACGCCAGCGACCTCTCGGTTTTATGTGGCGTTTGATGACCTAGTTCGATGACTGTCTTTGTCGGGTGTTCAGAGCATCTCTAAAAGACCTTTTGCCAAAAGATAGGAATCTTCGATGCCACTTCCAATGTAAGAATTCTCATTCCACTCTATGCTAAAGTTAAAGTTGTAACAATTCTCTAACTCACTAATTTCATCTAAGTCGTACATACTGGGGTAGAATATTTTCGCGCTCAAATCACCACTTTTGGTACTTTCGATAACTTCTTAACTTCGGTGCTAAGCTCAGCTATCAATCGCACCTCCGGACAGATTTGTTCGACTCGTTTTTCTTCTTCCGTTAATGCAGTCGTTGTTCTTACTGTTATGAAAGCAAATGCGGCATTCTTCTTTTCACACTTCGCCTTATCTCCGTGCGATTTGCTCAAGTGGTCGCATTGTTTCTGCTATTGTGTTTGTTTTCCGATGTTTCTCTTTTGTCTTTTGTCTTATTATTGTTATTGTTATCGTTAGTTTTTATGTTGTTGTGACATGAGTACTTTCTGCTTTGACGGCATTTACCGGCACAATTGCATTTTATCCACCGCAGCGACCGTTGTGTCTAAACCGCGACTAAGTCAATGGCTGGGAGTTGGGAACATATTGAGGTTATGTTGATACTTCGAATGCAAGCTAAATACACACGCTTGTAGAGCATAAACGCACGTTTCTTTGTAACTAAAGATATCTACAAGAGGTGTGAATGCAGGCATTTTCAAGTGAACTTTTGCGGTAAACTTTCATCTGAGTATTTTTACTGGGAAAATGCGTAGGAATTTATGATTATAAGTGTCGGAGTTTACTTGACTTTGTATGTATGCACAGCGTTGGCCTAAATATTTGAGAAATATACATACTATACAACAAATTTATAAAATGTAGTTATCAAATAGTGAAATCATTACCTCTGTGTTGTAACTCTGAATCCGAAACTAATGAAAATCTATCAAAAAAAAAATCCAGATAAATTGAGGAAGGATGGAAAAATGATACAATGAACCTTGTATGTTGCTACACAAATCAGTAGTGAAGTGGTGAAGTGATAAATACAGATATGTGTTCAGATGAACTTCATATCTCTACGTTTCTTTCTCTATCAATCCGTTTCCAGGAGAAAATACTGGATCCACATGTAATAATATAATTCAGAATCCGAGGAATGTAGAATAAAGCAGAAATCTTCGGAAATTATCTGACCATCAAGGGATTCAATTGACTAGGCGATGTTGAAGAGTCTTATCCTTACGGCAGTAGGCGCAGATTGTGTGATCTCCCTTTTTGTGGATTGGGCAGAGCACAATTTAATTCCAATTGTTGGGCATGCTTTCGTCCGATCGTCTTATCAGTTCTTCGTCGCCGTGTTTGAATAGCTCGTCCGGTAATACATCGGCCCCCGTCGCTTTTTTCAGACCGGTAATTGCTATTCGAACTTCTTCATGGTCGGCTAATGCAACGTCTGCTCCATCGTCATCAATTGGGGAATCATGTTCGCCTTCTATACTTTCATTGCCATTCAGCAGGCTGGAGAAGTGTTCCCCCCATAATTTTAGTATGCTCTGGACATCGGTCACTAGATCACCTTTGGGCGTTCTACAAGAGTAAGCTCCGGTTTTGAAACCTTCTGTTAGTCGCCGCATCTTTTCGTAGATTTTTCGAGCATTACCCCCGACGGTCAGCTTGTCAAGCTCTTCATACTCACGAATTTCGGCCTCTCTCTTTTTTCTGCTAATGCGTCTCGCTTCCCTCTTCAACTCTCGGTATTTATCCCATCCCGCATGTGTTGTGGTCGATAGTGACGTTGCGAGGTAGGCAGTCTGTTTTCTCTCCGCTCCCGTAATGTAAAAAAAAATAACCCAGTGAAAAGAAGAAAACCCGTATACATACATATATACCAAATACATATGTATGTATATTTGTCAATCATTACTTTCATTGCTTGTTCACTTTCCATTTCAGGTAATTTGTTGCTGTTTATTTTTTCCATACAAAATATACTGCTATTCACAGAAAAAGGTAAAGCAGAAACTCAGAGGAAAAACGATATGGACAGCCTTTTCGATTCTGTGTATGATTTGGACGCCTTTTCGTGTTTAACTTGATGTTCTCCACATTTTACGCTTCAAAGCATCTATTGATGGAAAGGATGTCAGTAACTTTCCATCGACTCAACTTTAGTAAAAAAAAAAAATCGTAAGTGCATATGCTTATACCATGACCACATCTGAGGGTGATGAAAGAGATGGAATAGGAAATTGAGATAGGCACTTCAATATGCCACAAATGCAACTGGTTAACTTGAGTTGGAGAGATGTGGCAAATCAGAGTAGAAAAATTCACCAACATCGGAGTAAAGGAAGTAAGAGTCCACAGAGAAGCTGGCAATAATGGAAGTTGTAAACCGCAGAGCGGAGAATTAGCTAAACCGCAAACCAAACAAAAAATTCCGCCTATGTGCTATGAAATTACTGAAAGCAAAACAACAATTTTCTCTACGGTATCCAAATTGGACGCATAGCAGGGTTACACAAATAAAAAAACCACTAACATACTTGAGTTGTGCACTGAAGCCATGATAAAGAATTTAATTTCTACTGCTAAAGTCAAGAGGTTATGTGACATGGATAACAAATTTCAACTCAAAAGTTGACTCGCAGACTAGCTCAAGTTACTTCATAAAATAAATATAACAAATGATGTTATTTGTATTAGTTTTCACTGGCCGGATCTGAGAGGTATCAAGTTACTTTTCAGAAGGACGAGAGTTTGAAGACTTAAATTGTGAAGTACGCCATTGTCTTAGAAGATCTGACCAACTTTTAAACTAGTTAAACCGGCGATACAATCCGAGTTTTAATACTTTGATGATCACAAGCGGTTTTCAGACTTGTATTAATGTTATTAGCAACGGTACTACTCAACTTTTCTCTGAATTTGTTATTTGCCACTATGCGAACAAACGAGGTTATAACTTCGATAGTAGCTTTCGAGAGGTAGCAGGTGGACTAAACTCTTGATAACCTAACCAAAAACGTCTAGCTGATCTTCTGCTATTTGAAGGCGAGGGACATTCCGAAGATTTGTCTGTTTTTCAATCAAAGCTGCCAGCTTCTTAGTATCAGATTTCCTCTTCGCCTTAAGACAAAGTTTACATTTCGTCTGGCATAGTAGGCCGAGTTAATAAATATAACTTAGTGTTGTTGTTGTAACTGTTATCTTATTCCCATTGGTTGGTAAGGTTCAGGTTGGTTGTCACCGAACTCATCTAACGGTAGGCCCATAAACGTGCTGTTTTGATGGGGAAGGACCATACTGAAAAGGGCGTTAGATGGGTTCGCTAGGCATGTTAAGGGTGGTTATGGTCATACGGGTACTCATTGCACGATGGACATATATTTGATATGTCGGGCTTTATTCTGAAAAAGTAGGACTTTAACCTGCCACAGTATCTATAATAAAATTGTTCAAAGGTCATTATAGATTCTCGAACTTGAGTTCTTCGTCTGCAATGGGTCGTGGTTTGACTACAAGTATATCTTTCACTGAGAGGTTGTCGGTGAAATTGTAAATGGCGTCGTCCACCTCCTAGGGAGCGACTCCGCTTCAAGCAGACCGCCTCTCTACATTCCAAAATACTGTCACCATAATCTTTCCAGCCTACTGTTACGGTTTTCCACGCTTTGGGGAGTGTTAATCGTGTCAGTCCATTCGAATGACTGTCGATTGGACATCGGAGGAAAATGATGGATCCATGTTTCACCTATTGTCACATATCGTTGCAAAATTCGGGTTTATTACACTTGCACATTTTCGAAGACTGCTCCGAATCATTTACTCGTCGTTGGTTGCGTGGCACCCACTTTGCACAGAGCTTTCTCATACCCAAACATGCGTGAATGATATGATGTACACGTTCAGTCGATATCTCTAGAGCACCTGCTATCTTGAACAACTTTACTTTACGACCATCCAAAACTATTTTGTAGCCTATTTTGATATTCTCGTCGGTTACAACTCTTTTGGTCATCCACTGCATTCGCCATTTTCGGAGCTCATTTCACCGCGTCTGAACTTAGCATACTAATCCTTTGGTTAATTTTCGTACAATAGTGTCCGCAAACTCGTCCTCAAGCCAAGGTTTTGATTAAACTATATTTTTTGCATTTCTTCTTTTGAAGATTAGGGCTAACTAAAAATAGCAATTGCCCGCCTGAAGAACAACAAAGCGTCAGGGGCCGACGGATTGCCGGCCGAGCTATTCAAACACGGCGGCGAAGAACTGATAAGGTGCATGCATCAGCTTCTTTGTAAAATATGGTTGGACGAAAGCATGCCTAACGATTGGAATTTAAGTGTGCTATGCCCAATCCATAAAAAAGGAGACCCCACAATCTGCGCCAACTACCGTGGGATTAACCTCCTCAACATCGCATATAAGGTTCTATCGAGCATATTGTGTGAAAGATTAAAGCCCACCGTCAACAAACTGATTGGACCTTATCAGTGTGGCTTTAGACCTGGCAAATCAACAACCGACCAGATATTCACCATGCGCCAAATCTTGGAAAAGACCCGTGAAAGGAGAATCGACACACACCACCTCTTCGTCGATTTCAAAGCTGCTTTCGACAGCACGAAAAGGAGCTGCCTTTATGCCGCGATGTCTGAATTTGGTATCCCCGCAAAACTAATACGGCTGTGTAAACTGACGTTGAGCAACACCAAAAGCTCCGTCAGGATCGGGAAGGACCTCTCCGAGCCGTTCGATACCAAACGAGGTTTCAGACAAGGCGACTCCCTATCGTGCGACTTCTCCAACCTGCTTCTGGAGAAAATAGTACGAGCTGCAGAACTAAACAGAGAAGGTACCATCTTCTATAAGAGTGTACAGCTGCTGGCGCATGCACAAAAACATTGATATCATTGGCTTAAAACCCGCGCCGCTAGATCTGGCTTCTCCAGACTGGATAAGGAAGCGAAGAAAATGGGTCTGGTAGTGAACGAGGGCAAGACTAAATATCTCATGTCATCAAACAAACAGTCGTCGCACTCGCGACTTGGCACTCACGTCACTGTTGACAGTCATAACTTTGAAGTTGTAGATAATTTCGTCTATCTTGGAACCAGCGTAAACACCACCAACAATGTCAGCCTAGAAATCCAACGCAGAATATGTCTTGCCAACAGGTGTTACTTCGGACTGAGTAGGCAATTGAGAAGCAAAGTCCTCTCTCGACAAACAAAAACCAAACTCTATAAGTCACTCATAATTCCCGTCCTGCTATATGGTGCAGAGTCTTGAACGATGTCAACAACGGATGAGTCGACGTTGCGAGTTTTCGAGAGAAAAGTTCTGCGAAAGATTTATGGTCCTTTGCGCGTTAGCCACGGCGAATACCGCATTCGATGGAACGATGAGCTGTACGAGATATACGACGAGATCGACATAGTTCAGCGAATTAAAAGACATCGGCTACGCTGGCTAGATCATGATGGACGAAAACACTCCAGCTCTGAAAGTATTCGACGCAGTACCCGCCGGGGAAGCAGAGGAAGAGGAAGACCTCCACTCCGCTGGAAGGACCAAGTGGAGAAGGACCTGGCTTCACTTGGAATATCCAATTGGCGCCACGTAGCGAAAAGAAGAAACGACTGGCGCGCTGTTGTTAACTCGGCTATAATCGCGTAAGCGGTGTCTACGCCAATTAAGAAGAAGAAGAAAAATCTTATGGATTTAATTTTAGTAGCACGAACTATGTGTCAGATCGGGGACTTTTCATTTGACTTGTCAGTCCATGAAATTTGCTCATTATTACGTCAACCAGCCTTTCTGCTAACTCTAATGAAAACAAAAGTTAGTCGTCTCGCTAAGCTCACTCTTCATGCTGCAAACCCTTCTAACGGCGGTGCATCTACCCATAAATACCACTGCAAACATTGGAATGTGACACTAAAACTAATTTCACCACGTCGCTGCTGCAACAAAAACAGAAAAACCAACAATTGACGTCGGCAAAACTGGAAACTAACACATCGTTAGCTCATATTCTGCGCTCCGACGATTATGCAACGCGAAGGAAAGCAATGAAATCGGTGCGTGTCAGGACCAATTATAAAATCCGCTAGGCAACCAGCATTTAACAGACATCGAAGCGCAGAGCAGACTTCACGGTTACTCCTAGCAGAGTCGCTCCAAAGTGCATTCACACACAAACCCACATACGCAAACATAGTTTTGAGTGTGTGAGTGGAATTTACAATCGGCTGACATGGTTGAGCGACCAGCGAGCAGAATGCGCGCCAAACAATCGCCTAGATAAAACTAACTGCAAAGTTTTCGCAGGCACCAATCATAGTCAAATATATACACACACATACACAAGCACACACATTCATACATATGTATATATAAATATATGTAATGTTTATGCGATTTGGTACAAAACACTTTACAACCACTCACGCGCACTGCAATTTAGTACTCAACCAACAGCTCATAAATAAGCACACGCACACACACATACATTTAAGTGCATTTGCGCACCCTAATGCGCCCGCCCATAACGTAGTAGTTTGGGCCGCATTGCGGCTGGTCTGTGGCCTGCGGTAAACATTGGTAATTTGCCTCTTTATCGCCGAGCGGTTGTCAGTCATTGCGCCTAAGCGCAGTTAAGCGTGTTAATTTTCCGCATTTCAGCCAACTCCAACGCTGCATGCAACACACGAGCAACAACTTAGCCCGACAACGCCACGTTTTGCCTTGCTGCAGCTGTGCTTTATCCCTGCTCCATCATTGTGCCGAGCGCCTCAATGGAATTATACGCGCGCTGCGTCCCTATAGTAGGGCGACAAAACATCGTTACTCCTGTGTGTCGCTGACATGTGGCAAGTTTCAAATTGCATGCCTGAAACAACTAGTCATCATCAATGACGCGGATCCCGTCGCGTCAGCCAGCTTAAGCGACTTCCTGTGTACATATATGTATGTATGTGTCTGTGTGTGTGTTGGTCAATTAGTTAGACAGCTGGTATATTCAAGTAATAACATCACTACCGCCTGCTCTCGCTTGTGCATAACAAAAATGCGCTGATCCCTGATATGGCTAATTTTCCAGCTCCCTTGTTGCGGTCGAAAGCAAACGGAAATTAAAATGCCGTTTAGTGGACATTTAGCCAGTGCTGATCTCAGGCGACTGGCATGCATAGTTGGAAGCATACATGTATGTAAATATATCGATGCGTAGCGGTTGGTTCAAATGCAATTTTTTACAGTTTTACATTGCAGCTTTATTTAAATAAAATCATCTTCCTAAAATAAAAAAATAAAATACCTGATAAAACTCTCCACAAAAAAGTTAGTGAGTATCTATTCGAAGTGATTTTACAGCACGCTATTCTGTTTCTATTTTTTATACCAGTTTATACCATTTATACCAGCTATTGTTTTCGATTCGCCGCTCCTCAATTTTTGGCGCAATATCTGCGGAAAAAGTTTGTTATTGCTACTCCAACATTTTTTTGAGGATTTTGAGGAAAGCGTAGACCAGCAATTTTCAATTCAACGAATTCAAGCCCTGACATCAAATATAGCATACCTTTTAGATACGTTTAAACCATTATATATTATTATTCTTCTTATTTCAAGTGGAGTACTGTAAGGCTTGGTACTAGGCTCCCTTCTATGGAACCTAATGTATAAGGGAGAGCTAAGGAGACACCAACCCAAAGCCGTTAAATTAATTGCATACGCAGACGGCCTTATTGTGGTAGCAGTGGCTAAACAGAAACAAACTTAGAACACCTCCAGAGCAAAGGCAATGAGTGCATCCACGGTCTGCGCCAATGGTTCTCTTCAAAGAGTTTAAAACTGGTTAAACAAAACACAAAAGTCTTGCTCATTAGTACTAGAAAAGTAAAGGAAAGTATATCTCTCACCATAGGGGAGTGCGAGATTCATTCACAGGACCTATTCACCTAGAAAACACTGCAGGAAAAACGAATAAAATTCTGAACGCCAAGAAGGATGACAATAAAGGGTGCGTGCGTTCCAGCCGGCGTGTTTTACTCGCAAAGGTTATGAGATCGGTGTGGATTCAGGCGCTAGGTTTTAAAGAGAGTTTGGCCCCGCTAAAGACAAATAAGCACAGGGAGACACAGGCTGTCGGCACTGAGAGTTATCAGTGCTTTCCGAACAATATCAAGTGATGATATTGGGATTTCCACATAACCCAAATACAAAGTGGACATGGATGCTTTAGAAGTTACCTCTACAGATTCGAGCACGACATTAGTCCGAATTGTCCGACGTCTGCAAAATGCTTTGAAGACTCTGATCAAGTATTTTTTTGAAGCAGAGTAGGCATCCGTTAGTCCGTGCCATAGAGGAGACATAAATGTCTTATCACTCCCATGAAGTAATACTTAATCAGTTGGTGCCGTGCGAGAGTCTGGAGTGGGGAGTAAGTAAGGTTTAAGGTTCCACACACCGGCTTTTGATGCTTCCCCCTACTTAAAACAAAAAAAATACGTTATTCTTCTCTGAAACGCGCATCCAACTGTACCACCCTATATTACCAGCCAAGCAGCGTTGAAGTGCTGCTTGTGACATAATCTAATTACCAATCATTTGTTGCCCCATAACGGAAGAACTGATGGAGAGAGCGAGAGTAAGAGCGGTGGAAAGTATAGTAAAAAGAAATTCCAATATTTTAAATGTTTAAATAATTGAGTGTTCACATTTAGGGAGTGTTATCCAAACATTTTTAAAATGACATTTGAAAAAAATGTATCTCTTGCATCTTTTTTTTAAATCTCCGACAATTAATTTGTGATTCATCAATATTTTTTTATCGAGGAAATTAGTTAGAGAAAATTCATTATAATCCCTCTCAAGTACTTGATTGTGGAACTGATTGATAGGGTTATTGAATAGGATATTTTTATTCTAATTTTCAAATTAAATTAATTTTTCCTTTTTAAACTTTTCTCTTTTTAGCAACACAAGGGGTTTTCTATGCATTTACTGCAACGGCTTAGTGCTTACCGGACACCATCGATGAAACATCTCTTTAGAAACAGTAATTAAAGTGAAGTTTCCTGCTATTTGGTAAGTCTAAAGAGTTATTTATTTGAAGGTAGAACCAAATTTAAATTTTTTAGCTCTTTAAACATTTCCATTGACATAAACTTTACTCATGCTTTCACATGATCATTTTACGACAAGAGAGCAGGGCTCAAATACAAGTGGAGATGTAAAAATTTACAGAGGACAAATATTTATTAATTATCAATTTGGTTCCTAAATAGATGGGGATATAAGAAAGTAGAAGTCGTATACCCGAGAAACAGTCGTACAACAATAAAGAGATCAGTCTCTACAGAAATACAATATTATTTCCAGCAAGCATATAAATAAATGGTTCAATTACACAAAGCAAATACAGTAAATATCTCGTATTAGCCCTTTCCGCTAAGCCCTCTAACACGAGTGCATATTCTTTAAAGGAAACCCTACTCGACACGCAGCTGACTGTAAAGTGACAACGCCTGTCAACCTTGTCTTGTGCGATAAACCCAATTCACGCGCCTGACTCCGGCTCCATGCAACGTATTTGTAAGGATGTGTGTGTATTATATATATGTGTGTGTGAACTTATAATATATGTGTGTGAACATATAATAAATTGTGACAAAAAAGTACACGGAAATTGTAAAAAAAACGTAAAATATTTAATTATTCATCAAAAGTTATTTTGTCGCCTTCAAAGTAATCCCCACCAAAGGTAATAGACTTATGCCAACGATTTTTCTAGTCCACGAAACACATTTCATAAGAACTTTTTGGGATTACCTTCAGGTTCTTCAGCGAGAGTTTTGTTTTATCTATCGATCGACTGCAAACGGGTTCCACGAGACAGCAATTTCAGTTTGGAGAACAAGAAAAAGTCACACGGAGCCGAATCTGGTGATTACGGTGGTTGATCGATGGTTTTCATTGCGTTTTTTGGGCTTTAAATTTGGTCACAATTGTGGCTCGATGCGATGGTGCCTTATCATCGTGTACAATTCAAGTATTTTTCTACAATTCTGGCCGTTTTCGACGAATGTTCTCACGCAAACGCCGTCTGTACCTCCCGAACAAATTTATCATGCACCAAACCACGAATATCGAAAAAAAAATGATGAGATCATCTTGATTATTGAGCAGCTTTGGCGATTTTTTTTGGTTTTGGCTCGTTTTTTCCTCCATTCCTATGATTTTTGACATGTTTCCTTATCAAACTCATAAACCCATGTCTCATCGACAGTTATAATGCTCTCCATAACTGTGGAATCCGAATTCGAATGATCAAGCATGTCCAAAGAGACCTGTTTACGGTACGGTTTTTCAAAAAATTTCAGCTTTATCGAGACAAGTTAAGCAAGAACGTGTTTCATATCCAAAATATTTGCCGAAAACATTCGAACGGACACGCGAGAGATTTTAAGCTCTTTTGTCATATCTCTAACACTTGTCTGACGATTTTCAAGTAGCATATTCTTCAACTTTTTAGATTTTCATCAGTTGAAGAAGTCGAAGATCGTCCAGAACGAGGTATGTCTAAAATGGTGGAGATCTCGACCGTCTTTGAAGGCTTTGTACCACTCGTAGCCTTATGTATTCGATAAAACTGAATTACCGTAAGCCTTTTCCAACATTCGCAATGATTCTGCACATGACATTTGGTTGGAATAAAAAATTTGAGACAAATTCTTTGTGCGATATTTTATCCATTGCAAAGTCGCAACGCACCACCGAGGTGTACCGACTTGAGCAGCTGCTGTAAGCAAACTGCTGGACAGATCGCGCTCATATTTGGCATAGTAATTAAGTAAAGTCGTACCAACTTAGTAAAATATATATTTTTGAAATAATATTTACTTGGAAATTTTAATTAAATTTAATTTCCGGTTGCTTTTTTGTCACAATTTCGTTATTTATGTATATGTGTGTGTGAGTATGCGAGTGGTAAAACCACAATTCTAATGCAAACTGGCATTTATAATGTAAAGATATGACTATAGTCATATGGATGTGCCATTTTGTTGTGGTCTTACAACAATCTACGTTGATGTCTTTACGCAGGCAAGTCTATATACACAAATGTAAACAGAGCCATAATAAATTCATGAAACTGATAACGCATTGTCAGGCCAGAAGAAAGCTATTTATAATACTTCAACAATAGTAAGTGACAAAGTGAAACGTGTGCTAAAAGAACAACAATAAAATATGAGAAAAGCGTAGAAAAATTGAAAACTGAAATTACATTAGGGTGGTATAGAAATGCGCGAAACAAATATTTGTCACGAATTTCCTAAAATCGAATAGTTGAATACTATTTCATATGAAAGTTTTGTTTACGCTTGAAGAGGAGTGGGGTGTGTTGCATGAAAGTTGCGGTAAACCATAACCCCGAATACTATATATGAAAACTGAGTTGATATGTGAGTTGTTGTATTTTTAAGGTTTGAAATTTAAATATAAGACGAAATAATAAATAGTTCATTTTAAGGTATATAACCCCTTAGTCAGTTAGAATTTTTGAAAAATCGATTTTTTAAATTTTATTTTCTTAATAGAATTTAAAGAAAAACTTTAACATTGAAAATAACATATATGACACATAGATGTTTGTACATTAGGGTGATACTAAATTATCTAAAGTGTAATTTTTTTTGTTTATATTTCAAAATTTACTAGTTTTTTAATAATTTTGTATCACCCTAATGAACACACATCTATATTGTATATATGTTCATATATCTGTACAAGCAAATATTGTGGCAACGCTACGCAGGCTATAGCATATTCAAGTTAAAAGGCATATATAACGGTACATTTTAATGTCTTCTTACTAGAAGTAGCATCTCCAAAGAAGTAATTGAATTGCAGAATAGAAGACAAACCACAAAAGCAATAAAATTGAAACGTAAATACCTTGAAACCTCAAAGAATGAAGGAAGAGAGAGTATCATTGAAATACACATATGCACAAATGTAAGTACATGACAGTTCTATAACAAAGAAAGAGCGCCATAAGGCCGTATAAAGAAGAAGGTACGCTTGTCAGCTGTCACAAGTGTTGCCACTTACATATTTGCATTTCATCGGGCGGGCTTGATTAGTATTGCTTTGAATGTTAAATTGTTTTTCAATAATTGCTGAATTTTACGCAAACTTTATTATGTTTAGACTAGTCAACTTCTTCTTCTATAGCTTGAACTAAGTTTGCCACGAAGTTTGGAACGATTCGAGGGGAAAGTAGGAAAGTTAAAGACCTAGATATATAAAGATGATCAGCGTGGCGAGTCGATTTAGTCATGTCCTCCGTCCGTCTGGCTCTACATACACGAAGTAGTTCCCCAGTTTTTGAGATATTCATAAGAAACTTCAATCAAAACTAATACGGCTGTGTAAACTGACGTTGAGCAATACCAAAAGCTCCGTTAGGATCGGGAAGGACCTCTCCGAGCCGTTTGATACCAAACGAGGTTTCAGACAAGGCGACTCTCTTTCGTGCGACTTCTTCAATCTATTATTGAAGAGAATAATTCGAGCTGCTGAAATAAATAGAGAAGGTATCTTCTTCTATAAGGATGTACAGCTGCTCGCGTACGCTGATGATATTGATATCATTGACCTCAACATCCGCGCTGTTAGTTCTGCTTTTTCCAGAATGGATAAGGAAGCGAAGCAAATGAGTCTGGTAGTGAACGAGGGCAAGACGAAATATATCCTGCCATCAAACAAACAGTCGTCAAACTCGCGACATGGCTCCCACGTCACAGTTGACAGACATAACTTCGAAGTCGTAGATAATTTCGTCTATCTTGGAACCAGTATTAACAGCAACAGCAATGCCAGCCTCGAAATCCAGCACAGAATAACTCTTGCCACTAGGTGCTGCTTCGGGCAAAGACCAAATTCTATAAGTCGTTCATTATCAGCGTCCTACTATATGGTACAGAGACTTGACAACATCTGATGAGTCGGCGATGCGAGTTTTCGAGAGAAAGGTTCTGCGAAAGATTTATGGTCCTTTTCGCATTGCCAACAGCGAAATTCGCATTCGATGGAACAACGAGCTGTACGAGATATACGACGAGACTGACGTACAAGTAGTTCAGCGAGTTAAAGGACAGCGGCTACACTGGCTAGGTCATGTCGCCCGTATGGATAAAAACCCTTCAACTCTGAAAGGATTCGACACAGTACCCGCCGGCGGAAGCAGAGAAAGAGGAAGATCTCCACTCCGTTGGAGAGATCAGGTGGAGAAGGGCCTGGCTGCACTGGGCATCTTGAATTGGCGGAATGGTGAAAAGAAAAAACGACGGACGCGCCGTTGTAAACTCGGCTATAACCGCGTAAGCGGTGTCTACGCCAGTAAAGAAGAAGAAGAGGTTTACTATTGGAATAGTTGAAAACGGTACCAGCGTTTTTCAGGGCATTTCTTGTGTGAAATTTACTCTTGGCATTTCCAAAGTTACAAGTAAGGCAGAGATATACTTCTAGGCAATATTCCACTATTTTTTAAAGCAGCTGATTATATGAAAATATTCCACCCTCTTGAAATCTTATGCATTTAAGTATCTTAATTAAGTTTATATGCATATCCATATATCATTACAGTTATTAAAAATAACTTTAAACAATATACTGTATACCGAGCAGCCGGCAAAACTTGTGCCGTCTGGGCTTTTGCCAGTAATATCATTACAGTAACAATGGCAACTCCCAAGATGTATTGCATCCGGCAAGCAGCGGCTCGCTTCGTGTTGCATATCGGCCTTGTAACGGCACATAACAACAACAACAACAATTAACAATGGCTACGACCGCAGCTGCACTGGTAGCGACCCTCAAGCGTCGTGTGCTTACAGCTAAGGGCCAAGGTGGAGCTGTAACCTCGAAATTTGAAACTGTACAATTTTTGCCATCTTTCTCACATTTTATTTTGGTTTTTATGGTTGTTGTTGTTCATAACTTGATTTTGTTTTGAATAGTAGCTTTGCGTGCAACTTGGGAGTAAGCAGCGTCACATGGCAGCCAAGTAAAACACACATTAATAACGTTTGTCTTTGTGTAAGTGCATTTAAATATGTGGGTGTGTGTATGTAATTTATGGAAATACTATCGTATATTTCGTGTAACAGTAGTTGCCCAAGTTTATGGCCTTTTGTGCTCGCTGTGCCGGATATACGCACCATATGTAATGCCAGTGTCGCCATATTGGTTAACCGCAAGTAAGCGAGATTCGGCACGTGCACAGTGGGCCCATTGTAGGAGAATAATAAATTATAATACTGTTCGTTAACGTTATTTTGTAGGCAAACAAATAAACGCGGCGCATACTATTACGAGGGCTGCTGTATATATTCTGGCCTAGGGCAACACTAAGTGTTGCCAGGTGCAATCTGACATTTCCATTGGAAAGTTTGATATTGTGAACATTTTCGTGCGATCATTTTTCACAACTTTCGACGTGGATTATCACGACAAGAGTGCATCGATGAACTAAAATCTTTGTATGGCTATGAAGGACCATCCTACAGCACTGTGAAAACTGGTACATGTTTATGACGCTAAAGAAGTTCCGTTGTCCAAAAACAGCCGTGTGGAAAACATCGATGCCGTACGTGAACTGAAAAAATATATAACATACCTTCAGATAGAATTTTCTCCCAAGCAATTATGTCACCTGGTCGTAAAAAAGGTTTGTTCTGACAATATATCGCTCAAAAAGAGCTTAAAGAAATGTAAAAAATACGATCGCTTAAAAAAACGAAAAGACGTTGATAAATAAGATCGAATCACTGCCATCTTTTTGAATGAAACCTAAAAAAATAGAGAGGTTTCTTTTAGGAGGAAATATTGTCTAAAAGATATGGCATACTGCCGAAAGAAAACCAAAAGCTGATAAATTGGCAGTGTTTTAGTAAAAAATGAGTTTTTCGCAAAATTTCGGTTGTTTTTGGCTTGCCCTAAAGTTCCTTAAAAAAGGAAAAAAATCTTTTATAACCTTTGTGTCTATATTTTCAATGATAAAATTGATTACCAGCGATATACCGATTTGAACAATATATTAAAAGCTTACCTTGAACAATATCCATGCCACATTTCCTGAGGACATGTTGTCAATCAAAAAAGTTTTCCATACAAGAACTTGATTTGAAGCATGTCCGATATCGGCGATATCGATAAATGATCAACTTTTTGGAGAGAATATAATCTGTGCAAAGTCGATAGCTCAAAAACTGAGGGCTGACTCACGTATATAAAGACAGATAAGCAAACAATCGGATATGACACAATCGACTCAGTTCGTCACGAAGATCATTTATGCCACTATGAAATTAATGTTTTTTTCTGATAATGAAATACTAATTTTGAATAAGAAAGTAAAAAAACAAATTATTTAAAATATTGACCAATGCTTTTGGCACATTTTCACCACTTTTCTGACAATTTGTGGAGACCATGCCAATAGCAATGGTCGTCTTCCGAAACAAGACAATCAGGCACCCAATTTTCGACTTCTGCGTGGGCATCGAAGTGCTGCTCAACCAATGCGTGTCCCATCGATGACAACAAATGGTAATCGGAAGGGACCGAGTCTGGTGAATACGGCAGGTCACAGCCAAGAACTTTGATTGTATCCTGAACCGATTTTATTTTGTGTGCAGCTGCACTATCGCGTAACAAAATCACTAAAATTACTTTGTCCTGCCTTTTGGCCCATTCTGGTCGTTTTTCAAACAATGCATGGTTCAAATTGATCATTTGTTGTCAGTAATGCTTAGTATTAACAGTTTGACGAGGTTTTAGAGGCTCATGATATACCACACCTGATACCACCAAATTCAGAACATTGTCTTCTTACCGAAACGATCTGTTTTTGCAGTCGATGTTCCTGATTAACGCATGATTTTTTTCGTTTAGGATTCCTAAAATAAATTCATTTTCCATCTGCCTGGTGCAAATTGGAGATTCCAAGCGAAGCCAGGTCCTCCTCCACTTGGTCTTTCCAAAGGAGTGGAGGTCTTCCTCTTTCTCTGCTTCCCCCGACAGGTACTTTGTCGACTACTTTCAGGGCTGGAGTGTTTTCGAACATTCGGACGACATAACCTAATTCGCTGAACTACAATGTCAATGTATATCTCGTACAGCTTATCGTTCCATCGAATGCGATTTTTGTCGTGGCCAATGCGTAAAGATCTATAAATCTTCCGCAGAACCTTTCTCTCGAATATTCGTAACGTCGACCCATCAGATGTTGTTATTGTCTCTGACTCTGAACCATACAGCAGGACGTGAATAATGAGTGACTTATAGAGCTTAGTATTCGCTCGTGGAGAGAGGAGTTTACTTCTCAATTGCCTACTCAGTTCGAAGCAAGAGTTATTTTGCGTTGGATTTCGAGGCTGACGTTGTTGTTGGTGTTGATGCTGGTTCCAAGATAGACGAAATTATCTACGACTTCGAAGTTATGTCTGTCAACTGTGACGTGGGTGCCTAGTCGCGAGTACAATCTCTGTTTGTTTGGTGACAGGAGATATTTCGTCTTGCCTCGTTCACTACCAGACTCATCTGCTTCGCTTCTTTATCCAGTCTGCAGGAAGTAGAACTAACAGCGCGGATGTTGAGGACAATGATATCAATATCATCAGCGTACGCGAGCAGCTGTACACTCTTATAGAAGAAGACACCTTCTCTATTTAGCTCTGCAGCTTGAACTATTTTCTTCAATAGTAGATTGAAGAAGTCGCACGAAAGAGATTCGCCTTGTCTGAAACCTCGTTTGGTATCGAACGGCTCGGAGAGATCCTTCCCAATCCTGACGGAGCTTTTGGTATTGCTCAACGCCAGTTTAGACAGCCGATAAAAGATAATAGGTAAAGAAATTTGCGAAAGGACTGACAGAAGGATCAAAGTAAGATGGAATGACTTAGAGGCATGCAGAATCATAGGCAAGGGAGCAGAAGAAAAACTCGCCAGCATTCTACTCATATGGTCTCGAAAAGACTGCAGGACGATTGTTGGGCTAGCCTCAGGTCACAACATATTTGTTTTTAACGATGACACATGTAAAAATTCCAGAGAAATAAGCAGGAAAGAGACGCCCCCTCTGCTAATATCCGGCTTTAGCTTAACCTTGGCTTAGATATCTAGGAGCACCGCAGTTCAAAGGACTGGATGAAGTATCAGAACAACGTGTCCACGTCCTGCACGACGTAAACTTCAGCTCGTATTAATTATGAACCGCCATATGGTATTACAAAGGACCTGTAGATGTGTGTATAGCGTGACGGTTAGTCAGTGCAACCAAATCTATGTAATTCCAATGTTAGGTAGGCAGCGCGAAGCTCTGAAACCCACAGACCTCAGGGTCTCTTCGCGCTTCCAACTAGAAGAAGTTTGCAAGTTTCCCATAAAGTGCGGAGGACTTGCGGAGAATTTATTAAAAAAAAAATTTTAAATAAAATCAATGAATTCTCCGTTTAAAACATTAACCTTTCTCAGCCCAGATATTTTTAAAGTTTTCAACAAATCTGACACACCTACATGCATATATATGGGAGCAGCCTAGACAGTTACGCGAAAAAATATGTTGCTAATAAATTAAAGCAAATACATTTGAATCCTCCCACGACACTCGCCTACATGCAGCCCCATGCATATGTTTATGTGTATGTGTGCGCGTCTGCGTGTCGGTAAGTGATTTTATGTAAATGAAAAGCTAAAGCGTCCTTGTCGGAAGCGGAAATGAATGCTGTTTCCGTTTTATTTCCTCTTGCCGCACAAAACACACACTTATGCACATTCTAAACACACACACACACATACAAATGCACAAAACAAAAATTAATAGACTGCACTTTGTATGCGCTCGGTGCGAACTTCCTAAACTACAAAATGGCATTGGCCTTTTGTTAGTCGCCTCAATGGCTGGCTGGGTGTATGCGAGTTCCACTATTCACACACACACACACACACACACACACACACACACGTATGAGTATACATATGTGCGCGTTCCAACTACAGTTTCGCCTTCAGTAGTTGTATTGCATATATACCTAGTATAAATGCATGTGTTGCATATAACTGTACATGTGTGTGTTTATGTATTTTGCATATGTGTGCATTTCCGTTAGCTCCTTTAGCTGCTTTACTTACTTTCCTATTATTCTAACTTAATGCAAATTCTGGCTTAGCATTTGGCCACGATGCAATCAAAATCTCGTTGCCTGACTCTAACATACCCACCCACACACGCACACAGAAACACAAGGCGCTTAGCTCTTTTCACCTCTAGCCCATTCGCTTGAATGGCGGTTACACTTTTAGGTTTCGTTTTGCTTTTGGAGAGTTGAAAAATGAGCTTGTGTGATTTACGTTGTGTGAGTGTGGGTAACGGCAGTTTAAAAGTCGACCAACACTCTCGCAGGCACACCTACAGAGCCACTATAATATTTCACATGCCATGCACTGTGGCGCGCAAAATAAATGCAACACGAAACATTAGAAAAAACAAGAATTTGTATAAAATTTTATTTCTAGAAAATAGAATTTCAAATTTTTTAAAAATATTTTGAAAGGGTTGCCAACTGTATGAAAAAAATTACTTTAATATTCAGTGAAGTTATCAATGAAATACACTTTAAAATTTTTTGGAAAGTAAAATTATGTTAAACATTTTTAGCTTTCTGAAAAGAGTTGCCACCCGTTAAAAAAAAAACAAATAACAATATTTCCATATATAAATAAGAAATACCTTCATACATCAAATGTGAGATATTTGAGCAAAATATTTATATTATGTTCATATATTGACAGAGTTGCCTTCTGTACGGAAAAAAATATTTGATTATTAATTGAAGTTATCAAATGTGCTGTATGTAAGAAATGTATTTCAAAATTTGTGTGGAGAGTAGAATTAAGTTTACAATCTTTAGCACTCTTAAAAAGATGCCACCTGTAAAAACAAATAAATAACTGCTCACATATGTATGTATGTATACATATCTATGTATGTATGTATGTATATTTCCACATATACATAAGAAATACATTTTTATGTACATACAACTAATGTGATGCATTTGACAAAAACATTGAAGGAACATACATATTTTGGCAGTGTTGCCATCTGTATGAAAAAAATTTTTAATATTAATTGAAGTTATCAAAAGTGCAGTGCAAAACTTGTGTGGCGAGTAGAATTTACTTTATAATTTTCAGCATACTTAGAAGAGATGCCACCCGTTTAAAAAAAAATAAAAATAAATAACAATATTATAATATATAATATAAATAAGAAATACACACATCAAATGTGAGGTATTTGACAAAAATATTTAAGAAACATATACATATTAACAGAGTTGCCATCTCTATGAAAAAAATTTAATATTAATTGAAGTTAACAAATTTGAAGTAAGAAATGTTCGTTGAAATTTATGTGGAGAATAAAATTAAGTTTGAAATTTTTTTTACATTTTTAAAAGTAATGCCACTAGTTTAAGAAGTTAGTATATTTCCATATACATATATATATAAAAAAGAAATACATCAAATGTACATGAGAAACTTATTTTAGAATATCTAAAAACACTAAAATATTTAAGCTAGAGTTACCAACTGCGTAAAAAATAAAACTTTCCTGATAAGGACCGATTTAATTTTAATTTCCAGATAAAGTATCGATTTACATTCGCAACAACAACAATACAGAAACCACACAGAAGAAATTTAAGAAATATTTAAGTTGACCAAGTTGAAAAAAAAATGTTCACAAATTATAAAATATTAATTTACCGTTATTTACGATTCCCATCAATCGAAATTAATCAAACTAGAATCTTACGACATTTACTAATATCAGAATTATGTAGGAATATTTACAAGAGAACCATAAAAGTTCCGTTAACGTTAGGAAATATTGAGATATGTGGATTCGAGATTTCAGGGTTCACCACGAAGTTTCTAACACCCAAAAACAAACGTTGGAGACCCTATAAAGTACACATGGCGAGCTGAGTCGATTGAGCCATGCTAACTCTCTCAGTTTCTGAGATATCGACTAGAAATTTCGCACACGTTTATTTCTCACTAAGATACTGCTAATTTGTCGGAACTGCTGATATCGGATCACTATAGCATTTAGCTGCCATATAAACTGAATAATCGGAATCAAGTGCTTGTATGGAAAGCTTCTTCATTTGACAAGATATCTTCACGAAATTTGGCACGGATTGCTGTCTAAGGCAATCACGTAATCTGCGCAGAAATTGTTCAAATAGGACCACAACAGCCTATGGCTGCCATATAAATGGGACTATCAAAATCAAAATCAAGATATCTTTACACTCCATTATGCTATAAAAAATGCAGTTGTGAATGGTATTACAGCTTCGGTGCCGCTGACGTTCGCGTCTTTCTTGTTTATGAAAAAAATCTACTTTTTTATTGCCGACCTCCGAAGCATGCCAAGTAGAGAGATATAATTTGAACTCATAATACTAAAATTCATGTGGCTCCACGGCTCTGATACATTAGAATATTAAAATACATAGGTGTTGCACTTTTATGGCGCCCCACTGTAGATAAACGCCTTTTATGCGCTCATAACTCAAGTCACTGCTTACTAGCACTTACTTAAACACACATACAGATGTGCACTCATATGCACATGAAGACCCTCTCAATTTACCAAGCAAGCCACAACAACTACTATACTCAAGCGACCACTTTTGTTGTACACTTTGTTGCTGCTTATGTTGTAGTGGCTGTTTTGGTTGCGATTGTTGCTATAGTGGCCAAAAGGCATAGAAACTTAAGGGCAAAATTCTGATTACTTTTCAAATTCTATGAATCAAAAGAAGCTCTCATTCCTTTAAAAGGTGTCTGGGGCAAAAGCACTTTTCCGGTGTGAAAACTTTTTGGAGGGAAAATTGTGCACGAAAAAAAAAACTTAAACACTGCCAAATTTACTGAAAGGATTTCATGAACATAAAACGGATGAGCCAAAATGCTTTCGAAGGCTTATTTTTTGGAGATTACATACGCTATGGGCCAAGGTCAAGTAAATTTGCCAAAAATGTGCATCGTGCTCTATTTAAATATCGAAAATGGTGAGTAGCGCAACCGAGCGGTTTAAGTGCGTGGCTAACACTCAGCACTAGCTAAGAAGTAAAGTCCTAACGCGTTTAGATTTAGACTTACGAATTCTTACGACTTCGTACTGATCATGCAAAGCCTCTAATCGCGCTTCTGAAAAGAATAAGCTCTCATAAAATCCATCAAAACTTTCGAAGATGCTTCTAATTAGTTGGATTCTTCGTTTGTTGAAGAAGTTAAGTCCAACGAGCTTTAGACTTCTACCGAAAGCTTAAATGTGCTACATTATTTTCTTCCAAATGCCATTTTTGGGTATACAAGGCTGCATGTCGTAAAAATGGAAACGCTGCCATGAATTTACATTCCTATTCGATTTAGTGCCCCTGCACTAACCGCAACTACCAGCGGAATATTCAAATAACCTATTATAATGTGTGCAGTACGACTCACTGAATCCGCCCCGGCAAATTAAGCTTCTTCAGCAACAAATTTCCGCTAGCTTCCAGCATTGCCAGCATTCTATTGTGCAATCGCGTGTGCGTGCGGAGACAGCCGAAGTGCGGGAGTACCGTTACCTCGCCAAGACTAATTGCCGGGAGTTTTTTTCTCTTACTTAATTAAATTTCCACATTATGCCACCGCAGTAGCAACAACAACAGCAACAAGCGTAAAAGTAGTACAAAGCAGCGGAGAACACAAAACCAATGGCATCTCATTTGTAAATTGAGGCTTATGCATTAACGAGCAAGTATTACCGAGCTCCGTATGTATGCATGTAGTTGTAAAAGCTCGTAACGCTGATGCAAGTAGCCATAAGATATGCTATGCCGAGCGACGTAGTGCTGTGTTCACCTAGTGCTTCACAAAGCTGCTGAATTTTCGCATTTGCATTTGCTGCGAGTTCGTATTTATAGTCGGCAGAGCACGAGCTGGCAAGGTGTCCGACTCGGCATGGAACACTACATAAATGAACGAAATTGACTAGGAGCATTGGGCGTTAGCTAATAACGTAAAGCACAAAAAGGGTAAAAGTAAATGTTGGTGAGAGAAGCAAATTTTACAATGAATTAAATGCCCAACTGATTAAAATCAGCTTGATTAGTGAACGGCATTTTTATGAGAAATTGTTGGCATCTCTGTAAGGTAATTAAGTCAATAAATACGCAGAGTTTCAAATTTAATTGCACGCTGCTCTCATTAGAACGCCGAAAATTATAATCACTTCCAGGTATGAATAAATTAACTGCCAGCCTGAGAGCTTGTCGTTGAATTACAGGCAGAGGTCTAAAAAAAAAATAAAAATTTTCATTCATTGTAAATTTAGGCGAATTGCATAGGCTATTTTCTGGTTTACTGAGGAAACTTACCATGGTAATCAAAGAGAGAGCAAAACAGGCACCGATTGCACTATACTGCTGTAGAGGAGTCATTGGCAGGAGGTGGGGCCTCTCCCCGAAAGTGGTCCTCTGGCTCTTTGACGCCATAGTCAAGCCCCTTATGTTCTATGGAGTCTTAATTTAGTTGAGGGCTCTAGAAAAGACCACACTTGCAAAAAAACTCGGTAGCGTTCAACAGGCGGGACTCATCAGCATGTGTGGTGCACTAAGGTCCACTCCAACCATGGCACTTAACGCCATTTTGAACATAGTGCCCGTAGAGATCGCCGAAAGGTGTGTGGCCGCGAAAGTGGCTCCTAAACTCAGAGAATCTGGGTTCTTAAAAGAACATGTATCTGAACACCTGGATATCCTCACACACTTTGACTGCATACTGGATCAACTAGATCATGGTGTCGCCAAACCGAACTCTGGTGGCTCCTTCTCTGTACATATACCGACGAGGGAGCTATGAGTGGGAAGACGCCATTAGAGGAGAGGGGCAGTAAGCTTCTTTAGAGATGGGTCAAAGCTTGGGGGCAAAGTTGGTGGAGGGTCTGCTGTTGGAAGCTCTCTATCAGTTCCAGTTTCAGACTTCCTGACAATTGCAGTACCTTCCAAGCCGAGGTTGCGAGTGCGGCTTCCTTTAGAGGAGTGACCATTCACTCAGATAGCAGTGCCTTCAGGGTTGGTCGAGGAGTGCCTAACCTCGCTATCAATAGCGTCGAGTGTCTGTGTGATAGCACTGGTATGAGTGGCGGTCTATAGCGGAATCGCAGCAAATTGTAAAGCTGATGAGCTAGCAAGGAAAGGCACCCTAGAACCGTTATCGCTAGAATAAGAGCGTGTCGGTACTACCGTATCCTTCTGTGTTCTACAACTGGATAGCTGGGCTTCGCGAAAGCTTGGCCAGCGGTACCTGCGCAGTCGCCAAAGCCTTTTGGCCAAAGATTGATCGCGGGAGATCTAGTGGTCTCTTTGCCCTCAGTAAGGCAAGCCTCTCCCTAGCTATGGGGCTTTTAACATTCCCTATTGGCGTCCATGGTGTAAGGTTGGGAATCTAACCAGCCGCCGTTTGGAAAAAGATGAGGTAGAAACAACTCAACACTTCCTTCTTGACTGTCCCGCGTTTGGGAGGTCAAAACTTAAACACTTACGAAAATTTCAAGCTTACAATCGTCTTAAAAAAATCGAACCAACTATAACGAAGTTCCGTTCCGCCCTTTTATAGTTTTTTCTCATTCTTGACATAAAGATGTTCCGTGTAAGCTGTCTTCGATTTGCCAATTCTGTGTTCGCTAGGGTTGCGCGGCAATAACCCTGCTGAATTATCTAATAAGAAAAGTAAATAACCTCTCACTCATTTGTTTAGAAAATATGAACCGCTCGCATCCCATTTTGCTTATGCCAGCCTTTGTGATTTATACTAGTTGTTTGTTCGATCCGCTACTAATTCTTTTGCCAGTGATCTAGCATTGTTAAGCACTCATTTGTTTAGAAAATATAAACTTGTTGCTGGAGAACTCACCTTACGTTTATTTGAATATTTTCGAAAATATTCAACATTTATTATGCTTAGAATTTGCTCATCCATCAACAGCAACAATAATAACTACCGGAGTTGCATTCCACTCACTTAAATCGTATTGACTTATAGAATATTCATTGAAATATAATTTTGCTTACGAAATGATTTATTCCAGTCCATTTGAGGATTTTAAACCATTGGTATGTGTATATGCATACATATGTATATATTTGTAAATAAATATATACACTTCACTAATCGCATCTTACCTACACTACACTTTGCATGTGAAAAGTTTGTGTTTTCCCTTCTCCTTCTTCTTTAGTGGCTTCTCATTTGGCCTAAATGTTAATTTTTCAAATTTTCCTTTCAATCAACAATGATAAATGACTCGTTGCTAATGAAATGCTAAAATATCCATTTAAACTGCCAAATTTATTAAACAAATTTGTTTGCATGCAAATGAATGCCGACATTACATACATACATAGGTACACACATACACAAAATGGCAAGTACATGCTTTGCAGTATCCGCAATTCATTAGAGGAAAACCACAACTACTTAAAAGGTTGCCAGCTGAGTTAATTCTATTCTGATTTGAAGCAAAGCAGGAAAGTAGAAATTCGTAAAAACTGAAATATGCAAATCCAGCTTTTATCTCTTCAAATTTCGTCATTCCAAAAAGTTAAATTCGAGCGGAAAATACCAGAAGTTAGACCGTGAAGTGTAGCGCAATGGAAAATATACTAAAAGCATTGAAGTATAATAACACTTGAGCTTCGTTTTTTGAAATTCTTTACGTTTAATAATTTTAGAAAAACTTCAGGAAAGTGGTCACTTAATAATTGAATATTTTGAAATATTATAGACTAGCGCAGAAGCCATTGAAAATGTTAACACTGAAAGAAATTCAGAGTAGGTTGAAAACCATTGGAAACGAAACAAGATATTTATAATAAAAATTAATGGAAGAATAAGAAACAAGTGATAGTCCGATGGCGCACGGTCAGGGCTATATGTTGGATGTATCAAAACTTCCCAGCCAAGCTCTCCCAGTTTTTGACGAGTCATCAAAGATGTGTGTGGTCTAGCGTTGTCCTGATGAAAGACGAAGACCTTTCTGTTGATCAGTTTTAACCGTTTTTTTCGATTCCCTGCTTCAATCTCATCAGTTGTTGACGGTAAAATGTAGAATCAATCTTTCGACCAGGCTGGAGCAGCTTATAGTGGATGGTTCCTTTCCAATCCCACTAAACAGCATTCGCTTCAGAAATGGTTCGATTTCATTTCGTTTCAGCAAAGAATCGCAGATGTTAATTCGGTCCATTAAATTTTTCATAGACAATTCATGTGGTACCCAAACATCGAGCTTCTTTTTGTAGCCAGCCTTCTTTAAATGGTTCAAAACCGTTTGATCATGAATGTTAAGTTCTTTAGCGATGTCATGGCCGCTTATGTGATGGTCCTGGTCAATCTTTTCCATAATTTCATCGGCTTTTTCAACGATAGGTCGACCAGAGCGAGGTGCATTTTTCAGATCGAAATTCCCAGAACGGATCGAACCATTGTTGTGCTATACGAAATGATATAGCATCGTCTCCGTTAACTTCCCAAATTTCATTGGTGGCTTGCGTGGCATTCTTCCCTTTTTTATACTTCCCCGATTTTTTGGTTGAATGAAGCTTAAAATCTCACTTTTCCAACACTATATGTATGATACAACACAAGGTGATTAGAAGCACTGGAGATATACGACTACAACGACATCTATTGACATAATACGAAATCACTTTTCCAACACTATATGTATGATACAACACAAGGTGATTAGAAGCACTGGAGACATACGACTACAACGACATCTATTGACAAAATACGAAAAGACTTTTTCGATTACCCAATATTATGGAACAGAGTAATGAGCTGAGTTGATGTAACCATGTCTGTCTATCTGTCCGTCCGCCTATTTAAAACCGAAGCTAACTTCTTTCTTGTTTTTATTTTAAATTTGGCACTTGAGCAATAGATTCTCTCTAATCAAGTATTCACAATACCGTCGCCTGTCGCCCCCAAACCTTCACCACTGCAAACAATATTATCGTATACAATTTATGCTTTTGACAATCTCGCTCAATTGCTGCCAATACTGCAATATGTTACATAAACCGTTATATATCCGCAAGGCAATAAGTTCTACTTAGATTCACTAAGAAACACTCCACAATTGCGTAGTTGCAGATATCACTCTACTTACCATAGCCCCTCGAAGCACTGCTACGCTCCGCTTCAGTTCGAATGCCCTCGGCTCTCGCATTGTTTGTCAGCAATATCAACAGTAGCAATTGCAATTTTGTAAATAAATACTTATACAAATTCAATAAAATATATTGCCAAGAAGTTGCAGCCAATAAATTGGCTTCGTTTTGTGGCGAAACTTCTACTCTTCTGCTGTGGCAATTGCAATGCAGTTGGGTAATATTACATAATAAAATGCGAAATAATCCCCCTTCTCATCCTTACTCCTGTATTTGATGAATGTGCAAGTATTAGTGTTTGATTTGACGTTTATTTCCAAGCCAATACTTCTTAGCAACTCTCTGGCCCGAAGGCAACTACAGAAGAGGCACAACAGGGGTTTTAGTATTGCATTTGGCAAAGATATTTATCGGAAAGTCACAATCAAAACGTACTCTTCAAACAAGCAACAAATATGAAAACGAGAAATTATTGAGTTGGAAATATTCTAAACGAGGATAAAGGAAATTTGCGAAGTAAATTAAGCAAAATAATTTTTTTCTGACTCAAATTTTTACAGTTGTTTTATGTGGTTAAACTTCTGCTTGACGAATAAGCAACCTTCATTGTTTTAAATCGATTTCGAATTGATCAGTTTTGTGCGCAGCTCCTTTATGGCAGAAATATATTCTAAATAGTAAGGAATGTATGAAATCATAAACAACGGTTGAAACTTATGCGTGCACTGTTCAATCCACAAAAAGGAAGACCCCACAATCTGCGCCATTTACCCTGGCATAAGCCTGCTTAATATCAAAAAAAAAAGGTTTTATCGAACATAGTGTTTGAAAGACTGAAGCCCATCGTCAACAAACTGATTGGATCTTATCAGTGTGGCTTTCGATCTGGAAAATCTACATTCAAACAGTTTTCACCATGCGCCAAATCTTGGAAAATACCCGTCAAAGTAAGATCGACAAGCACCACCACTTCGTTGAGTTTAAAGCCACTTTCAACAGCACGAAAAAAACTGATCCATGCGCTATGTCTGAACTTGGTATTCCCGCAAACCTAATACGGCTGTGTAAGCTGATGTTGAGCTCCGTCAAGATCGGGAAGAACCTCTAAGCGAAGTTTCAGACAAGACGACTCCCTATCGTGTAACTTTTTCAATCTATTATTGGAAAAAATAATACAGAGCTAATTAAAGAGGGTATAATATTCAATAAGAGTGTACAGCTGCTGGCGTGCACCGATTATATTGATATCATTGGCCTTAACAACCGCTACCGTTAGTACTGTTTTCTCAAGACTGGATAAGGAAGTGAAACAAATGGGTAAAGACCAAACTCTAAAAGTCACTCATCATCCCCGTCCTGCTATGATGACGACAACATCGGATGAGTCGTCCTTAGGAGTGTTCGAGAGTAAGGTTTTGCGGAAGATTTATGGTCCTTTGCGTATTGGCAACGGCGAGGGCCGCAGTCGATGGAAGTTGAGCTGTACGAGATACACGACGACACACACACAATAGTTCAGCGAATTTGGAGACAGCGGCTACGCTGGCCGGGTCATGTCATCAGAATGGATGAAAGCTCTGGGGGATGCAGAGGAAGAGGAAGACCTCTACTCCGTTGAAAAGACCAGGATGTGGCCTCGCTCCAATTGGCGCCAAGCAGCGAAAAGGTAAAACGACTGGCGCGCTGTTGTAAATTCCTCTATAACCGAGTAAGCGGTGCCTACGCCAATAAAGAAGAAGGATTATTGGATAAGTGATTTGCAAGCCAGCTACACAATCGCTGGACTAAAACAAAAACTTATTATAATTCGATGATCTTCTGTTTTATAATATAAAGTAAAAGATCGAATTCTCTTCGGCATCAAGCTTAAACGGCTATAGCCTCGGCTTTCAATGCATGACTACACAACCCTAAATGTAGGCAACATTTTTTATCAAAGTCGCACAACTAACACCAACGAAGTTCAAACAATATTTAGCTCACTGTTTCAAATATGATCGTATGAACTCTTCGAGAGCTTCCTCTACAATTTAAGATATTTGCAAAAATGTTGGAAAATCGAAAGCAATCGGTAGAGCAAAATTAGCAAGCAGGTGAACCACTTTGATCCAAAGAAAACAACAGCTGCGAGTACAAGCCAACTACACAAACATATGAAGCTAAGTTTTAAAAGATAAAATGGAGAAAGCTGCAGTACAGACTATATTTAGTGGCCAAGATTGCCAACCGCAGCATTTGCAACCGCTCGGCTTGTGGTCCATGCCAGCCGGATGTCAAGTAGCTAAAAAGTGTGCGGCAAGCAGCAATTCAGCTGCTCAAGAAGCCACAGGATAGCTAACGGTAGATGACAGCAGGTAACCAATAAAGCTGAGTGCAAATAAAAGTAAGTCGAAAGAGCGTGCGTTGCAGCAGGAAGGAAAGCTTTCGATTGAAGAATGGCAAGAAACTCCTAAATGTATGCAAATAGAGTGGAAGACAAGCAGCAAGTGGTGCACACATACGCACATACTGGGTGGCAGATGAGAAGATTTTAAAGAAATTTATTATAAATGTAAATATATGCGGTGTGCTGCCTTATAAATATGCATGTATGCAAATGGGTGAGTATGTGAGAGATACTATGCACATTGGTGCAATGCATATATGTACATACTTGTATGAATGCGGCAAGCAATGCAATTGTATTGTGTGTGTGTGTGTGTGTAGCTGTGGATCGCCATGTATGACTACACGTACGTATGTTTATTCGCATATTAAGTATGCAGCACAGCAGCCACTTTAACACCTTTATTTACGGCACTCATACGCAGTGGCATGCTCACACAGTGTTGCCGCTAGAAGCGCAATCACTTAAGTGCAAATAATGAAGAGCCTTAAAGAGGACTAAAAAAGTATCGTGTATAAAAATAAATATAAATAAGATTTCGACAAATTTTTAAGGGAAGCTTATTGTTGTTATTCACGCCTGGTTGCTAATGGTCAATATTGTAGAGTGCTAATTTAATTAAATATACACTGCAAAAGGGCATGCTAAGTTTGACACAAAGTTCTTAACACCTAGATGAAAACTTTGGAGATGTCAAACAAAATTTTATATATGTATGTATATAAGTGATCAGCGTTAAGCGTTGTGTCAATTTGGTCAGCGCCGTTTGCTTGTCCATTTACTGGCATGCGACTACCCCCTCGGTTTTGGCGATATCGATCTGAAATTTTTCACACGTCCTTCTCTTCTCAATAAACTGCGCATTTGTTGGAATGGCTGATGTCGAAGCACTATAGCTTGTGGTTGAGTTGCACACTGAACGATCGGAATAAAGTGCTTGTATGGAAAGTTTTTGCATTTGATGAGATGTCTCAACGAAATTTGGCACATATTATTGTTGAAGACAGTTCTACAAGCTGCGAAAACATTTTTCAGATTGGATGACTATAGCATATAGCTGTCATATAAAGTGACTGACCGAAATCAAGTCCTTGTGAGAAAAAATTTTTTGTTTTACGCGATATCTTTACTAAATTCGAAGCGGGTTATTATCTAAAGCAATAATGCAATCTCCGAAGAAATTGTTCTGATCGGATCACTATAGCATATAGCTGTCATATAAACTGAATGTTCAAAATCAAGTCCTTGTGAGAAAATTTTTTTTTGTTTGAGAAGATATCTGCACGAAATTTGGTATGGATAATTATCCAAAGCAATCTCCTAACATATATTTAGATTGGACCATTATAGCGTATAGTTAGCATACAAACTGGCCGATAAAAATCTATAAAAACTACTTTTTATACCGTTTTATGCTATAAGAAACGCCCATGTAAAGGGTATTCGTTGTATCCGTAGTATACGCTCTTTTTTGTTGTTATTTGTTTTTATTTACTTAAGGCTCTTATGTATTTTACATGCACATATCATATAAATTACTGAAGCTATATCTTCTTTTGTTTTCAGAACAACAATTAAAGAATATTCTTCATATCGAGCTTATGCCTAAAAATTAAAGGTAAAACTTACTTACTTTTGTTTCAAAAATATTTATATATAATAGCTGTTTCCTCTAAAATAAGTATACAAACCTAAGGCTATATCGTTTTCTTTTAAATTAAAAAAAAATTCTTCCTCATTCCATAAATACCCGGAAATATTAGATTTTTCATTCAAAAAATTGAAACTCAAAAACTGAAATCAAAAATTATAAAAATTAAATTAATTTAATTAATATAAAAATTAATTGAAATAATGTAAATTAATTGAAATAATGTAAAAATTAATTTAATTAATATAAAAATTAATTTAATTCATATACAATTAATTCAATTATTTTTTTTTTTACACATCCATCATATTGCCATTAAAAATCTTCCACTTTACGTTTTTGCTTTCCGCATTTTTCGCATCTTGAAATTTCATCAAGCTTTCCACTTTGTGCCAGTAACGCTCAGCAATGCAATTTGCACAATTGTCTCTGCACAAAACAACGAATTTCGAGCACTTCACTGCACTTTCGCAATCAGCCGTGAAAATTACTTGTTTAACAAATTTAAAAGCACACACACACCATCAATCATCAGCATGAGGCGCATAGTTTTTCAAATTATCATTTGTCAAAATTCGCAAACTCTAATTTTCCACTAAACTTCGGTGAAATGCAATCGCATAATCGGGGAATAATTTAATTTTACGCCTCAACACAGCCAACAGTCGTATTTACCGGCAGAGCAAATTTATAGCACAACAGCATGATGGCTGGGAATGCATTAATGTGTATGGTATCTGTTTGTATAGTATGTATGAATGTTCTCTGGTTTGTAGCAGAGAATGCGAATGCACTTCGATGGATGTCTGAAAATTATTTGAAAAGAGCTGGAAATTAAAAATTTTCATGAAAAATTACAAATTTAATAAGATTAATGATGAGGGTTGAACAAATTTTATTTTTTCAAAGCAAATATGTAATTCAAAAAAAGTTTTAAAAAAATATATTTCCAAAAAATTTAATAAACAACAATTAAAAAAAATGTTTTCAAAAAACTTTTTTTTCAAAAATGTTTTAAAAAATATTTTTCCAAAAAAAATTTTAAAAACATTTTTCCAAAAAAAATTTTGAAATAGTTTTCGAACACATCTACTAATTAAATTTTTTTTAATTTTATTGCTTTTGTTTTTTTTTTCAAAAAATATTTACAAAACAGATTTTTTCAAAAAATTTTTAATGATTAATGATGAGGGCTGAACAAATTTTTTTATTTTTTCGAACAAATTTTTCAAAACAAATATTGAATTCAAACAAGTTTTCAAAAAATATTTTTCCAAAAAACTTAAATAAATTTTTTAAATAGTTTTTGAACACATAACCTACTAAGTCAAAATAAATATTTTTTAAATTTTTTCAAAAAAATATTTTTTTCAAAAAATGTTTTCAAAAAAAGAAATATTAAAAAAAAAGTTTTTAATAATTTTTGAACACATAACCTACTAAGAAGTAGTAGTCAAAATAAATATTTTTTAAATTTTTTCAAAAAAATATTTTTTTCAAAAAATGTTTTTAAAAAAAATTAAAAATACATATAGTATATACTAAAAAGTACATAGTAGTCACTTTAACAAAAAATCTAAACTTTATATGAACATATTGCGATTTATAAACTGCTTGTATTTCCAACCATTTTAAGTCGAAACCAAGGAATCTCAGAAACCAAGAGAGTTCTGCAATCCTGCGCAATGTGCTCAACTGCATATTGTTGCGGTTTCCTGTGTTATTACACTTGTTGTTTGTGCAATTTTACTTTTTAACTAGTTGTTGCTGCTATTGTTGTTGCTATTGTTATAACTATTGCTGTTATTATTGTTGCATTTAATCATGTTGTCACATTTGCTTGCATGTTAAGCAGTCGGCGAATAGTTGAAAACGAAATATACGAACAATAACAACAACTAAACAAGAAAAGCACCCGTCACGTGCTGCACTCAAAACTGCACAGCATAAAAGCCGTATGAAATTCATACATGCCCAGCAATATAATACCTCTACTTGCAAGTCATGCCACACATACCACTGAGTGTAAAAAAGAAACACATACCTATGGGTGTGTATTAAATCGCAGACACATTGGGTTTTGTATGTACCTATGTGTGTACAACTTAATGCATTTGAGTGTGTGTATGTGTGTGTGGGTAAGCACGCGCTTCATTTTGAGGCCGCACGTGCAGCAACTGCTTATCATTCACATGCCTTGCATGTTGCATACTTCTGGGCTATACATATTTGCATATGAATTACATACCTTCACACACACGCACAGCATATACGCTTTTTGCACTTCTTTCGCAATTCAGCCTTATTTTAAGTGTTTTACATTCACCAAATTGAAGCTTCCACCATTCAAGTGTTTGGTGTATTTGTACATATGAAAGGCATTTGCTATACACACCCAGCAAACCCAAATCAAGTGCTTGTATGGAAAACTTTTCCATTTGCAGAGTTATCTGCACGAAATTTCTCACGAATTATTTTGTAAAACAACGCTATAATTTTTGAAAGGCTTTTCAAAATCGGTTAACTATTGGATATAGTTGTCATACAAACTTACCGATCAAAATCTATTTCTGTATGAAAAACTTTTTTATTTGTGAATATATCTCAACGAAACTTGTCATAGATTATTGCCCAAGGCAACGCTACAAATTTTGAAAAAAATTTCAAAATCGGATAACTATAGCATATAGCTGTCATATAAACTGACCAATCCAAATAAAGTTCTCGTATGAAGAACTTTTTTATTTGCAAAGTTATCTTCACGAAATCCCTCCTGAATTATTTTCGCAGACAGCGCTACAATTTTTGAACGAATTTTCAAAATCGAATAACTATTGCATATAGCTGTCATACAAACCGAAGATCGGAATCTAATTTCTGTATGAAAAACTTTTTTATTTGTGAATATATCTCAACGAAACTTGTCATAGGTTATTGTCCAAGGCAACGCTACAAATTTTGAAAAAAAAATTCAAAATCGGATAACTATAGCATATAGCTGTCATATAAACTGACCAATCAAAATAAAGTTCTTGTATGAAGAACTTTTTTATTTGCAAAATTATCTTCACGTAATTCCTCTTGAATTATTTTCGCAGACAGCGCTACAATTTTTGAAAGAATTTTCAAAATCGAATAACTATTGCGTATAGCTGTCATACAAAGTGACCGTTCAAAAAAAAACAAAAAAAAATTATATACACTTTTTTGCTTTTGCTGTAAAGATCACGAAATAGTGGTGGAAATGTAATTATTGAAAATTAAGTATGAACTTCATCTAACTTTTGTCCAAACGATTACCTAGTACGCTATACATATGTATATAAAGTTCCCGCCAAGTGCCTATATGCTCAATAAACCAAGTTTCGGCAGAACCCGCAGCATTGCTTACTGGCTGCTGTCAAAATAAAGTTTGTCGATATTTAGAAAGATTGTAAAATTTCGCACGATTGCACTTAACTACCAGCCGCTCGCAATACGATGAGTGTCGTAATACGTGGCGTATGAGTAATGTGAGTAGATGTAATGCGAACAATTGTGGAAGCATGTATGGTGTACATTTTTTTCTCCACTTTTCGCAAATGTAATTCAATTGCACATAAACAATTGTAGTAGAATTCAAGCGACTGCATTTACTGATTCATAGCCGATCATTTGAGTATATATTGTTGAAGTAAATGTGCTTGCGCCTATAGTTAGGCTATAAATCGACGAAATATAGCAGGAATAGAACGCTGAAATCAATAAGCCTATAAATTGTATATAATATTTTGAAAATTTTTTGCTACAAACCGCTATTCTGTCCAAAATTTCTGTATAAAAACAACAACAACAACAATGACAGTGAGCTTAATGCAAAACCAGCAAGTTTAGAAGTAAAACTCAAATCGAAAAAGTTGAAGGTTAAAAAAAATCGCATAAGAAATATTAATTAATAACAGCGGTTTTTTAGTTTTACCAATACATCTTTGCCTTAGTGCTACCACGCCAGTGTTAACGCGCTTCACTACTTGCCTGGTGCTAACACTACGCTTAGGGTTTTTGAATAATAAAATTCTTTTCTCGCACAACAATTTCAGCACAATGAAAAACATATGAAAATAAACTCTGAAAATGTTTATTGCACCTTCATTTTCATTTACTACCGCCTTAAAGCACATTACGTCAACTTTTTTGTTTATTCCGTTATTAAAACTTTATAATTTATTTTTTTTTTCGTTTTGTTTAACCTCTTTCAACGCATTAGCGTTGACTACTCTTCGAGTAACACTTCTTAACTCTTATCATTTACCCTTATTTTGCTTTAGTTACCATTAAACTAAAGTATCGTTTTTGTTACTGCAACTCGCGTTGTGGTTGTTGTTGTCGTTAGTGCTGAGAAAATAACACGCCAACACTTTAGCTAGCTTGTTGACACTATTTTGCAGCAAATTTTTTTGTTGCATTCTTCTGTTTTTGCACGTGTGTTCTTCGCAAATACATGTGATTCGCATTCACTTTTGCCTTCAAACGTCAACAGTTGCAAAGCAGAGTGTTACTCATACGCCGTGTGTGGCACCCATGAAGCACGTTCGACGAGCACGTTTGCCGCCTTACAGCATCGTCGCGTTGTCAACGCTATGCATGCGCTTGTATATTTCTTGCTCATTAGTGCAACCTTAACGCACACTTTGAGGTTATGATGAATTTAGTTCTTATAGCGCGTATATTTGTGCCACCCTCGCGTGGCAAACACCCTTCATGAGCGGCACAAGCAATATTACAAGCGGCTCCTTTGGCATCGACTTTTAAGTTGTGTTTCTTGTTTTTGCTTTTTCTTGTTGTTTTTTGTGACGCTCATACGGTCTGTATGGCAGATGCTTGCGTGTATTCATATTTTTGTTTTCTACTCATGTGAATAAGTAGTGAAAGAAATGCGAGAAGCGAAGAAATGTGTGTCACCACAAGAAGTTCACACCTGCCGCAATTGTCGCAGCATTATTACTGCGCGCACACATACACGCATACATGCGCACATTTAGGTGTTCTATGTGTTTCTGCGCGCAACGTGTATGTGTGCGCTTCGGTGCGCTAAAAGCGTTAAAAAGAAGGATGTGGAAACCGTTAATAGCGCCGGAACCGCCAACTGTAAAAGCATCGAAACTGACGGCAACTTCAATCAAGTCACTCACGGTGTTGGCGGTGTTGCCATTAGCGCCACCAATCAGCGTGCAATACCCAAACACGCGTACACACACACACACACGCACAAATACGAGTGCTTAGAGATAATTGCACTTAAACGTCTGCTTAGAATACATTTGAAAAACTCCATAATTCACATTTCCATTGGATGTGTGGTTAAGCAAAATGAAAAACAAGAAAAAACATTAAACTCATTTGCACCGAAGCTTTAATACCCTTCACAAATACAAAAGATTATTTACAAGAACTTTGATCGATCAGTTAGTATGGTAGCTATAAGTTATAGTGACTCGATCTGAACAATTTTTTTGCCGATTGCAGCGCTGCCTTAGCCAATAACTCGTGTCGAATTTCGTGAAGATATCTCGTCTAAAGACAAACCCTTCCATGCAAGCACTTTATGCCGATCGTTCAGTTTATATAGCAGCTATAGGTAAAAATAGTCTTATGTAGGCTGTTCCAAGAAATGAGCAGAGAAAAGAACAGGTGCAAAATTTTATATCGATATCTAAAAAATATACGATGTTGATGAATGGCTGAAGTAACTTTTAAAGTGTTATTTGAATGGAGTAATAATTATGCTTTTTCACTTTTTATACATGTAAGACAAACAAAATACATACAACGAGTTTTTTCAAAACGACGCTACAACAGTAGACTGATAGGGACAGCAAACGACGCCATATTTTTTCCCGCTCTTTTGACATTTTTCTGCAGTAAGTTTTGCCATTTTATCATGGAAAGACATATCCAACAACGAGTCGAAATTATTAAAATTTACTACCGAAATTCGAAGTCAGTGACCTCAACTTTAAGAGCGCTACGTCCAATAATCCTGTCAAATCAACAATTGAGCGTCTAGTGGAAAAATTTGAATCCCCAGACACATGCCAGTAAGACAAAGAAGTGCCCGTAGTGTCAAGAATATTGCTGCCGCTAGCGCATCAATTGAGAAGATCCAAATCAGTCTCCATTCGTCGTTCTCCAGCGTTTGGCAACTCTGTAACGTCGTTTTGGCAAATTTTGCGAAAAGATCTTGGCCTACATCTTACAAGATCAAATTGACACAAGAACTGAAGTCGCTTGAGCACCAGAATCGTCGTAAGTTCATGAATTGGGCTGAGCAACAACTAGAAAATGATCAGGATTTTCATCGAAAAATCATCTTCAGCGTTGAGGCTCATTTCAAGCTGAATGTCTTCGTCAATACGAAAAATATGCGTTATTAGTCAGGCAGCTGAGGTTGTGGGGCAAAATAATTTTGTCATTTCCGTCTTCCAACAAATCTTCCTCATTCCATACCGTACAAAATTGACTGAGACTATTTAGGTTAGGTTAGGTTTGGTGGCTGTTCCAGAGATCGCAATTGTACTACTACAACAGGTCAATTTAAAAACAACTAAAATATCTTCAAGGTTAATACACCGATTATAACGACTCTCCAAATTTCGATACCATTTCTGTCGTACGATTTGTCCTTCGCTTCAAAGTAGGCTTCATTTTCAGCGATCATCTCTTCATTCGACAAAATTTTTTCCAGCAAGCATTCTTTGAGATCTGAGAACAGGAAATAGTCGCTGAAGGCCAGTTCTAGAGAATCCAGTAAATGCGGAAGCAATTCGAAGCCCAATTCATGGATTTTTGCTACCGTGTTCACTGATTTGTGACACGGTACATTGTCTTAGCGAAACAGTAGCTGTTGATGGTCCTTCGTTTTTCAAGGTAGTCAATAAAAATGCTTCCATGCGCATCCCAAAATACAGACGCCATAGCCTTGCCAGCCGACAAGTATTTAAACTGAACTCGCCAACACGGGACTATCCAGAAGGAAGAGTTGAGATGATTCCAGCTCGTCTTCTTCCATACAGCTTTTGCGGCTGGCGTGTGGTTAGATTCTCAACCTTGGCATGGACGCCGATATTTCAATGACCTGTTAGAAATTCCACAACTAGGGAGACGCTAACCTAACTGAGGGCAAAGAACTCTCACTATCGATCTGGGTCCAAGAGGATCTTGCGATAGCGCATGAACTGATGGTAACCTAACACCAGCCAAGCTTCCGCGAAGCCCAGCTAACCAGTAGTAGTACGCACAGGGAGAGATGAACACAGACCTGTTCCCATTTCACTAATAGTGAGGCTACCTTCCCTTGCCAACTCAACAACATTACAGTTCCACTGTTACCTGACACCCATACTAATCTTATCACAAAGTGACTCGATACCATTTATAACGATTAGAAATTCCTTAACGTAAAGTTAGTGAGCTAGTATTGGCAGCCTGCTATCAGAGTGTAAAGTCACAGTGTTTTCTGCCGCTACTACAACAACAATAGTTTTCTAATCTATCCGTAATGAAACTCACTGCCTTCTATTCTATGGCTTCTACCCACCCACAACGCCAACGCAGGTTTGTGGGCAGAGAAAATGCCACCAGAGTTTGTTTTGGTGACTCCATGTCTTCATTCGAACTGGTCCACTCAGTTGAAGAAACTCGTAGTGCTTGAAAATCGCCGTGTTGGCATCAGCATAAAGCACGTCAATGATGGACTTGCACCTAAATCTTTGAAAAACCTAAATCTTTGTCGAGTAGAAATCGCAAAATATATTCTCGATAACATAGCTGAGGACCCTGAATTGATTAAACGCATCATTATTGATGACGAGTCGTGGGTTTATGAATACGACGTCGAAATTGTCCAACAATTTAGCGACTGAAGACCATTCCAGCCGATATTTAGAAGCCTATAATAAAGATTTTTATTAAAATGCTTGAAAATGTAGTTATTTTTTCAATCCGAGTCAAATGAAGTATAAATCTCAGACCCTCCACAGAAAATAATTCGACTGCTATTTCGAACAACTAATTACTTCCAACCATTTGAAGACCAATTGGGTTAGAAGTCTAAACTTCGCTTTTTAGTGGAACAAGCAATCTTTAAATACGAAAGAAAAACTTTGCACAAAATATAAGCTGTAAGGTCTAATACCAAGGTCTAAGCCAACCAAGAAATTTAGAAGGAAACATTAGTTTATTAATAGTCATTCTTGTCCCAACAACCAACTACAACAAAAAAGTATCACACACACATGAAAGCAAACTTCCGTTGGGGAAAATCAATTAGGACACCAAACAGCGACACGCCAACGAATACTATTGTGCCAACCAATAATAATAACAACAACAGTAAACGAAAACATTAATTTTCCGTAAGTTAAAACGGGAATTGCCATTCAACAGCAACAAATAAACAAACTTTTGTGTCAGCAACAGTTTGCGCCAGCACCTTCCCCCTCCGATTTACACCCTTGCAAAAGTTCCCAAGTTTATGCGGAAAAGTCGCATTATTTCCAACTGCCAACTGCCAAGAGCAGCAAACATTTTTAATCACTTCAATACAATGATAAATTGGCATACTTTTCCAAAGAAAATTGCGCACCAAAACGTGCAGCACGAGCAAGTTGTCGTCAAAATGGCAAAAGTAAAAATAATAAAATGCGAAAATGCGAAAATGTAAAAAGTGTGCAAATTCGCAAGTTAAATTGAATTTGTTAAAAACGCAAACTATAAAGTTTCGCTTAAAATGGTAAGCGATTTTTAAATGCCCTGCAAACTGATGACCGCGTAACAAGTTATATATGTACTGTATATATATTTTTGACCTACGCGCTTGCACCCTCACACCTGCTTGCATTGAAAAAAGTGACACTGTTGTTGTTACTGCTGCAATAAACTTTCGCTTACCAAGCAGAAAAACGAGTGGCAACTCCAGGTTTGAGCTTTAATATGTAAGTGTGGAAGCAACATTGTCGAGACCCGAATTTCACATAACCTTAAAATGTTTGATGATTGTTAATATCGCTAATGGATATTACAAGTTATAACTGTTGCTTCTAATGCCTTGTTCAAACTGTTCAAGTGCTTGATTTCTCGCTCCATTTTCCATTTAAAATTTAAACATTAAACATAAGCAGTAAAGAAGGCATGAGTTCGGCAACAACCGAACATTTTATAGTCTGCAACTTGCAAGAGTCAAAGCCAGGGAAATACCTTACTTATGGTGCAAAACATCAACCAGAGGATCGGAATCCAAGCAATTATATGTATATGCAGTTGAACTTCCCTAACTCGAATCACAGTAAACCAAAAAAAACTTAGAGTTAGAGAGACTTTGAGTTATGAGGAAATTTGAATGTAATTTGACTTCTATTGCCAATTCAAGAGGTTGAGTTATGGATATATATACTCGTATACGAGGGCTGCTATATATATTCTGGCCTAGGGCAACACTAAGTGTTGCCAGGTGCAATCTGACATTTCCATTGGAAAGTTTGACATTTTTTAGCATAACATCACTCAGAACGTTTTGTAATTTAATAGTGAATTGTTTTATTTACAGAATTAATGGGAATTAACTCGTGAACATTTTCGTGCGCTCATTTTTCACAACTTTCGACGTGGATTCTCACGACAAGAGTGCATCGATGAACTAAAATCTTTGTATGGCTATGAAGCACCATCCTATAGCACTTTGAAAAACTGGTACAACGAATTCAATCGTGGCCGACGCTCGCTCAAAGACGAATTCCGTGAAGGTCGTCCAAAAACAGCCGTTGTGCCAGAAAACACCGATGCCGTACGTGAACTGATAATGCAAGACCGTCATGTAACATACCTTCAGATAGAGGCATGCCTATGCATTTCTCCCACCAGCATACATTCGATATTGCATGAACACCTGGCCGAAAAAAAGGTTTGTTCTCGTTGGATCCCGTACAATTTGACAATCGCTCAAAAAAACGCTCGTGTGGATTGGTGTAAAGAAATGCTGAAAAAATACGATCGCGGTGCTTCAAAATATATACGTTTTTAAGATCGTCACAGGTGACGAATCATGGATCTATGCGTATGAGCCCGAAACAAAACAGCAATCGACAAACAAAAAAAAAATTAAAAAAAAAAAACCATTTTCGTTGATAAATATGCCTATTTACATTATTAGGCCAGAAATATATATAGCAACCTACGTACTCATACGCTGACCGACATATCCGACAAAAGGTTTGTTAGAAAAATGACATTATACATATGTACATTACGCCATATGGGAGTTCGGGTTAGTATCGACCCGATTTTATCTATTTATAGCAAGAATAACCCACATAAGTACTAATAAATTATTCTATGAGATTCATTAAGGTATCTCACATGTCATTACCAATCATATGTAGTAAAGTCAAACAGGTGTTATATGTTTGTTATATAGGGGCTAGGTCAAGTTTTCGCCCATTATATACATATATTTATCCATTTTAGGCACAAAGATACACTGTCAACAATAAAACACGCTCTGTCATTTTCATTAAGATAACTTACATGTTGGCCGGTATATGCGGTATAAAGTCTTCTGAAAGTTCGAAAATCGTTGTGTTAGGTATATGGAAGCCAAGTGAAGTATTGACACCATTCAATGCATTTTCGACACGCAGACATATCATCGTCTTGAAAAGATTATCCCTGAATTTCAATTATACATTAAGAAAAAATAGCAACCGGAGATTTTAATTAAATAATATATTTTGCTAAGTTAATAGAACTGTCCTTAATTAATATGTCAAATATGAGCGCGATCTGTCAACCAGTTTGTTTACAGCAGCTGCTTAAGTCGGTACACCTCAGTAGTATCTTGCGATTTTTACAATGGATAAAAATATCGAACAAATAATTTGACTCAAATTTGTATTTCTAACCAAGTTTTGTGTGCGGAATAGCTTCGAATATTGGAAAAGGCTTACGGTGATTAATTTTTAACTACGAGCGGTACAAAGCCTTCAAAGACGGTCAAGAGATCGAAAACCAAGAAGATATACTTCGTTCTGGACGACCTTCGACCACTTCAACTGATGAAAATATGAAAAAATATGAAGGATATGGTGCTTGAAAGTGCTCACGCAAGTGTTAGTGAGATCGCGGGAGAGCTCGGCATTCCGTTCGAATGATTTTTATGGATATTTTGGATATAACTGCCGATGAGATATTTGTTTATGAGTTTGTCTTGCCAAACAAGTCAATAATCATCAGAATATGTAGAGGGAAAAACAAAGAGTCAAAATCAAAACAAAATAACAATGTGATGCTCATTGTTTTTTTTTCGATATTCGTGGTTTAGTGCATCATGAATTTATTCCGCAGGGACAGACGGTCAATAAGGAGTTCTCCTTAGCCGAATTGAGGCCAGGCCGCAAGCCGAACAAGTTTTTTATGACACTAAAGCCTGGCCGATGCCTTTGTGAGAGAAGAAAAAAATTACTACAGCTATAACGAAGCTGCACCTGCACTTTTCATAGCATGAAATGGTATAAAAAGTTCTTGATCTTGGTTCTGAGCAGTCAGTTTGTATGGCACATATAGTGGGTGTGAAGATTGTAATATTGCTTCAAGCAATAATTTATGCTGAATTTCGTGAATATATCTTCTCAAACCAAAAAGTATTCCCTACAAGGACTTTATTTTGATTGAGTCAACTTTTTCCGGAAGCTATATGTATACTATAGTAGTCCGATCCGAACAACATGTTCCACACATGAAAAACGTAAAAACTACGATTTTTTATTAAATTTGCTGCATAAAATTTTCGGGTTTCCTTTTTCATTTCCATTTAATTACCATTTGTTGGCTGGTTCAATATTTGAATCTCGTTGCTAAGGCGATGCACGCGAGCTGTCTGGTATACGTTAAATGTTGCTGACTCCGCTGTTTTTTGTTAAGGCTACGAATGTGCGAATGTTGCGAATACATATGGCATTTACTTACCGTTATTGTTGTCTGGTATGGCATACCGATAAGCAACGGCACGACATGGTTAACGTCAACTCTGAGCTAGGACTGCCTGCCAACGATTTCGTTGCGCGATAAATAAAAAAGAAAAAATAGCGAAACCCGGCAGGGTAACATGGAGAAGCCTCAGGTTGCATAACTACTATGCACATCATAGTGAACAGCTTCCTATGCAGCGAAAAAAGATACGCTGCGGCATGTGGAATGGAAGGTAGAGCGTGGCACAGCTGCGACATTTACAAATTGCATTAAACGCGAATGATTTACAAGCAGACAACCAGGCAACCGACAAACGCCGTCAAAATGCCACGATTTCCCTTTCGATCGACGTTTCGTATGAAAATTTCACGCACCGTAACGCGTACTAACCGCCCAGCAAGGCTTCTTAATCAACGCGCCATGCACATCTCTCTTAGAGCGACAGCCTTCAAACCTAGCGTCATTCTCAAATAAACTCTGTCCACACGCTTTGCTCGCGTCAATTCGTTTGCGCTGCAAACGTTCACAACCACTCAGCGCTCTTCAGTATGCCGTTATCCTTGCCATCCTTGAGTTTTCTTGTGCGCATCATTCGTTGTACGCGATATGTAGTAGGGGAGCGCAAAACAGCGGTTGCTGAAGCTGTTGCCTCCTTCTCGGGTCACAAGACCTTAACTGAAGCGCATGCAGCTGCATTGAAAACTGTAAATCTCTGCTGCCACACTGGAAAACGCGATTCGTTTATTTTTTCTTCTGCCGACAAAACTAAATCCGTAAACAGCGCTACAAAAACAACTCAACTAAAACGAATACAAACTTTTGAGCAGCGAAAAAAAAGTCGAAGTAACTAAATACATAAAATTGAATTCAAATGAGTTTTAATTATCCTGCTAATGTTGTAAATCCTTCGCGAGTGCAAATAAAGCACTTTTTGCGGCGGTGAAAGCGCGTTTTGAGCTTTGAGTTGGCAGAAAATTCCCTCTGTGTTTTGTTGGAAGTTGAGAAGCTTAGCGTTTGTTCACAAAAATTGCTTTGAATGCTTGTTTGCGAATGAGAATTTATTTATGAATAAATGTAAAATCATCAACAGCTTTGTTGAGAAACATGGGAAGTATGCTTATTACTTACAGCATTTACATACGTTTGTGAAAATACACAAATTGAAAATAAACGGCAACCAAAGAGTAAAGATTTTGCAAAATTTAAACCGGTTATGCGATAAGGATGCTAAAAAAATATTATCGATAACTTACATTTATCGATATTTACAGTTATGGTTTATCGATAATTTAATTTATGGTTTGTCTCGTCTCTATCGATAATATCGGTATAATTACGATAAGGATGCTAAAAAATATCGATAATTTACATTCATCGATATTTTCAATTTAGTTTGGTTTGGTCTCTATCGATAATATCGGTATAATTAATTGCTAAAAAAAAATGTTTTCGATAACTTACATTCGGTCTCTATCAATAATATCGGTATAATTACGATAATCATGCCAAAAAAAATTGTATCGATAACTTACATTTATCGATATTTTCAGTTATGGTTTGATCTGGTCTCTATCGATATTATTGATATAATTACGATAAGTATGCTGAAAAATGTTATCGATAACTTGCATTTATCGATATTATCAGTTAGCGTTTGATCTCATCTCTATCGATAATAACGGTTTAAAAATTGTACATTCTACTTTAAAATTAACTTTTATATCTTCAGCAAGTACTATGGTAAAGGAAATTGTTGATGAAAGCTGGTTATCGGAATACAAGACTCGTTAACATTACATTAGACTTACTATGGTCGTGAATTCTCTCTATCTTTCCTACATTTTTTCAATTGTTACCAAAGTAATATATCTATAAAGCTCTCACCAAAGCTTTTGTTTTGGCTCTACGCAACCGTAATCAAGCCAATAATGTTCTATCATGTATTCGTATGGTGTAAGACGCTCGAAAAGACTACACTTGCTAAGAAGCTAGAACGGGTCCAAAGAGCAGCTCTCATAGGCATCTTTGATACACTGCAGAATACACCAACAATAACCTTAATGCCATTTTACACCCCAGCAGATGAATTACTGCGAAGTACGCTCAAAGGCTCAGGGAAGCTGGGCATACAAGTATGAAGGGACCGAATAAGGATATGCCAAAATTTTCTCCTCCTTCAACTGCATTCCGGTAAACTTAGATCACTGCGTCCCAGAGGATACTCGTGGCAACTTTTTCTTTAATCATAGAACCAACGAAGGATAAGTAGATTGGGGGGAGTCACTGGAGAAGAGACGCAGTAAGTTTTTTCACGGATGGTTCGAAAGTTGGAGGCGCAGTTTGCTGTAAGCGGGAGAGCTGCTTAGTCTTAGCTTTAGGCTACTAGACCACTATAGTGTTTCTCAGGCATAAGTGGCAGCTATTAAGGTGGTGGTAGATGTACTGCTGGGAAGTGCAGCCTCTTTTAGGGATTACATTTACTTTGACAGCAGAGCGGCTTAACTCGCTAACTATGTGCCTAAAGGTAGCCAATGAGTGTCTTTGTTCCCTAGAAATATCATCAAGGTCCTTAATCATCAGACTAGTTTGCCTGGTCATAACGGAATCACTGCAACAACTGCAAAGCCGACGAGCTAGCTAGTGGCGACACTCTTGCCCCACTCATAAAGCAATGGCCGTATCAACAAATTTGTAATATACTCAAAGCGCTAGTCGAACACTAGTCAGCACAACAAATATGATATTTATAGAATTAAATTGGTTAAATTTTGTTATTTGCTTCATTTTAAAACTTAGCCTTCTCCCCTTGTTAATAAAAATTGCTAGATACAACTTCAAATATTTGTCAAATCTTTTCACAATTTTTAACTTCAATTAGCAGCCAACTAAGTTTTATATAACACTCTAAAAAGTTGAAAAATGAGTATGTTTAAAACTATTTAAAATGAAACTGTGTGTCTAATTAATTGACTCTAAATTAGTAACATAAAAACTGAGTTAACTTAGAAAAATATGATGGCAGCTCAAAAGTGTATCACTGCACTCAGAGATAAGTGAAAACTGTATACAGTGTTCTGTTTTTCATTTTTCGTGATGAAAAAATGGAAACACTAGGGTAAGAAACTAACTTTTGTTAGTTAGAGAGACGCTCTCTAAGCGAATTGCTTACTTAAAATAACCTTAAAATATTGGCGAAGTTACTTTTTGTTAAAAATAATATTTTTTAAATATTCAACATCGAATACTACAGTTATTAACACATTCTACAGCCAATAGTTGTTCATAATTTCAGAAAACTGCAGTGTTGACGAAGTCAAAAGACATCACGAACATTTACAAAAACAACCGAAACATATTTTTCATTTCTCTACACATAAAAAATTACAATTAATTCATATACATATTCTAGAAAATGGACCACTGTCTTGGCAAGTCCAACTTTATGACGCGCTGACATTGCCTAACCACAGCTAAACAGTCTGGTCAGTTTTATCCTCTCGGCGTTTCCGTTAGTCTCGCGCTCATCGCGCTATGTACGAGTAGTTGCAACTCGTTGAAAAGTTTATACAGCTTTTAGTGACAAGTGCAAATGGAGAAGTGCATTTGGAAAGTTTTCAAATAAAAAAATATATAAAACTATTTAAAGCAAAAATACTGTAAAAAATACTATCAACAACAGAACAGGCAACTAGCAAGTACACGAAGATGGGTCAGAAAGAGAACATGGCAAAAAATAAAATAAATTATTGTAAAATAAAATCAAATCAGGAACATCGGAAGGAAGGCACAAGCACTAAATAAAAATGGTTACTGCAAATTCAATAAAAGTGGGTAATGGCAGCTGCGTTAACCGGCGTTGCCAGCGAATGCAATCAAATCACTTGCACACCCACCGGATTTGAAACCAGAAACAGTCGAATATAAACATAAAAGCTACTCGCTACTGAACGGGAATGAAAACTGAAAAAGCATTAGCGACGTAAACTACCAGAATCAAGGAAGAGACTGGTTATTTACAAGCCTTTTTTTGGCTGCTAAAGCAAATCTCAAACCTCTCTGTCAAGGGGGTATTCTAGTCTAGAAATTAAAAAAAATCGATTTTTTTCACATTTTCCAAGTTTAACTATTGAAGAATATGTGTAAGAGACAAATTTTTTTCGGAGATTATTTTTCTGACCCGGCATATAAACTGGTTCGGCCGGAACTAATCGAACAAAACTGACTTTTTCGGAACGATACCCACGATTTCTCAGATTACTTGACATTTTTATAAAGTCTTCTTTATAGACTTGTCTATGGTTGGAACTAGCCCCATCCCCAAATTTATTTTTATTATTTTTAAAAATTCGAAATAGACAGAAAAAGTGATCCAAAAAAACTTGTTTTTTCGGGCAGTCGCCATTTTGTGAAAAAAATTTGTTCCTACTTTTCCGTAGTTCCGGCCATTGATTATTCTATATTAAAAGCCTTTTTTTTGGTTTCAGATAACTAGGAGGGTTGAAATCATGGGTATGGTCACTTGGAAATTTTTAGAGACCCTCCACTTCGTCAGCTCATAATTTTTGAAATATTTTTCCTTTTTTTAGTTTTTAATTTTTTTCTGTACTCTTCCAAAATTAACAAATAACTAATAAAAAAATGGATAGTAAAAATATTAATTGCCTTTTTTTACGACACTTTAAAAATTACCTGAAATTCATGCTTCTAGACCAGAATACCCTCTTAAGACCTATACAGCAACAATACTTATATTTGTCTCTGAACTTCATATTTGCCCTTTTCAAAGTCACCTTATTTATTAAAAATTGTTCACTAGAGCTCTTCAAGTTCCAATCTAACAGCTCCTGTTCCCGTGCTCATTTAGACATTATTGAACGTAAACCTAACATAAATCTCAAAAACTTGTTAAATAACCTCAAAGTTGTCTATTCAGAACACTTGTAAAACTGAACTAAATCTTAAGGTTGAGGCCACTGACTTCGAATTTATTTTAGTAATTTCGACTCGTTGTTGGATCGTATATCTTTCCATGATGAAATGGCAAACCTTACTAAAGAGAAATGTCAAAAGGACGTGTAAAAATATGGCGTCTTTTGCTGTCACTATCGGTCTACTATTGTTGTACCCTATTGAAAAACCCTATATGTTGATAAAGGACAAAAAAAGTATAAGATCTTGGCTTGGGTATTTTGGGTTTCATTGCCTAATTTATGAACTCTTTGTTTGTCCTCATGAACTTTTGAATCAATTTTTTGATCAAATTCCAAATTTCGATAACCCTCATCAAAGACTCGAGTGCCAAGAAAAATGGGTGTTGTCGTTCGTCGCTTTTCCTAATAGAGTAATTTTTCGGTTATAAAACGTTCTCCAAAAAGTTTTGAGAATGTTGCTGGCGCTGAGTTGATCTTTGTCGCAATTAAATTTGGGATCGTTCCCGTTACGTAGACTAAGTAGATCTGGTAACTGAATTCTGATGATCTAATTTAATCTTAATGTTATATAAATTCCTTTTTTTTCAAACAAATCGGAACCATTAAAGAAGAACACGAAAGAAATAAGAAGGAAAAAGAACTCGAAAAATCAATGGCCGGGAGATGGGATTTTTCTCAAAAAATAACACATAAAACCTTGAAAATCTGTTGCCCCGAACGGTTTCCAATTCACTTATAAGCTACTCTTCTAAACATTTTCTAAACGAATTTTCGCATTTTGAGCGGAATAAATCGCCTGCAGATGCCTATGACTATCTTCGTCAAAAGGGCACCGAAAACAATAACAAAAATACTGTAAGTGGCATACAAATTGTGCTAACAAGCATAGAGTACAACAACAAAAGCGAACAAAAATCGTCTGCATTCAAATAACCCGTTACACCAACAACATTACCACTTGACGACAACAATAACTCGGACGAGGTGCAACATACAACTGCTGTCGGCAACATTCTCCCAAGAGGCCTAACTGGTCGTGCAACAATTTCGAGTGTCTGCAGTGCGCTCAACAGATGGCTGAGATAGCGAATTGTTGCAGCAACAATGGTTAAAGCAGAGCCAACAACAACTGACCTATTTGTTGCTGGAAACAAATAACAAAAAGAATAAAATAATAAAATGAAAAACAACAACAATAATGTAAAAATAGAACAATAGCTTAGTGGCGTGCGGCAAACAAATGGTCGCGGCAATGCACAAAAACAACAACAAAAACCATGCAAATAAAAGCAATAGAGAAATGTTAAGGATTGAAAGAAGAGTGGGCGTAATGGAATATAAAGCGAAATGGCACAAAAGGCGACGAAGCAGATGCTTTCAATTACCCGTTTGTTGGTTGGTTGGCTGGTTTGTTGCGGACAAAAAAGCGTTTTAGGAGGTGTAGAGAATTTATGCCCCGAACGTGGTATATAAAGTATACTACGAAGTTTGTCACACCTAGAAAAAAATTATCCTATGAAGTATATATATATATGTATATATCAGCGTGACGAGTTTATCCGATTTAGCCATGTTCGTGTTTCCGTATATAGCCGAATTTGTCTCATAGTTTTTGAGATATCGATCTGAAATTTTGAACACGTTCTTTTCTTCTCAAGGATCCACTCATTTGTGAGAATCGGCGATACCGGAACACTAGACCATATAGCGGTCATACAAACTGTTCGGCCAAAATCATGTTCTTGTATGGAAAACTTTTTTCTTTGACGAGATATCTTCATGAAATTTGGCAGATATTATTTTCTATAGCAATAACGCAATCTCCGAAGAAATTGATCTGTTCGAATTACCATAGCATATAGCTGCCCTACAAACTGAACGAACAAAATCAAGTTCTTTTATGAAAAACTTCTTTATTTGACGAGATATCTCCGAAGAAATTGTTTTGATCGGTTCACTATAGCATATAGTTTGAAAACCTGGACTAGGCTAAGGAAAAGTACTATGGACCAGAATAATTTAATTACTGTTTTAAATAATTATGCTTTATTTCTGATTTAAAATCGAGTCGGTTTCAGTTACTTCGACTGTCTTCAAAACGGATATGTTCTATCATCTTTTGTGCAGCTATTATATCCGAACTTCTTCTTTCTTTCTGTGTACGCCATTGCTCCCTGTGTGCCAGTCCTTACTTTAAAACCAAATCTGCGCCTTCAACAATCTCCTTATGCCACTGACTTTCCTCTCCAAATCCGAGATTGAACGTCTACTTCAAAATAACTTCAGCACTAAAGCAGTTGTTTTGAATAACCCATGGCATTGTGAATAATTCTCTCGCTCTTGGCAAGCTCGTTTACAACTTAACTACTATTTCATGAATCAAAACCAACAACACATATCATATGTATATACTATATGTTTTTATGCTCACAATTTAACATAAATTCTACACAAAAACATAGTAAACGTAGCCTTATTAAGGCCTTTACGGCACTTAATAAAATATTCAACAACAGTAAATATTTTATGAAAAATTTGCTTCGAAATAAATTCTAAAAATTTTCATTTCCACATTTTAGTATAAAATCTATATTCGAGTTTCGTCTCATACGAGTACTTAATATACATACCATATATGTATGTACATTAGGGTGTTTGTTTTTTTTTAACTATTTTTTTTTTCAATCCCTTCATGAAATTTTTTTGGAAATAACATTAAAAAAGTTCCCTGAAAATTAGAGCCCTTAATATTAACATTAAGGACTGGACCAAGGCATGTAAAAATTTTCCATTGAAAATACAGGACAATCGTGATTTTTTATCTTTAAATTTCTATAGCTCAGAGGCATTTTATGGCATCGCTTTGACTTTAGACACATATTCCTCAGAATTGCACACTCTACAAAAGTGCCCATTGCGACAAAGTCGAAACTCACACCGGCGAGGTAATATGGGGCTCTAAACTTGACTTTTCCAAGAAATTCGCATTTTTTTGTATATATCTCGTAAATGACAAGAGCTATAGAAAAAATGTACATGACAAACTTGTAGGAAATTTTATTTGCTACAAAAAAGGTCCAAGGTCAAAATCGCTACCAGTAAAACTTCTCGAGATATTCGACTTTTTAAGTAAGGCTGTGTGGAATTTTTATAGATTTTTTATTACATACTCGTATTATCAATGAAAATTCTATAAAGCCTTACTGAAAAAGCCAAATATCTCGAGAAGTATTAATGATAGCGGTTTTGACCTTAGATTCTTTTTGTAGCAAATAAAATTTCCTACAAGTTTGTCATGTACATTTTTTGTATAGCTCTTGTCATTTACGAGATATATACAAAAAAATGCGAATTTCGTTTAAAAGTCAAGTTTAGATCCCCATATTACCTCGCCGGTGTGAGTTTCGACTTTGTCGTAATGGGCACTTTTGTAGAGTGTACAATTCTGAGAAATAAGTGTCTAAAGTCAAAGCGATGCCATAAAATGCCTCTGAGCTATAGAAATTGAAAGATAAAATGTCACGGTTGCCCTATATTTTCAATGGAAAATTTTTACATGCCTTGGTCCAGTCCTTAATGTTAATATTAAGGGATCAAATTTTCAAGGATTTTTTTTTTGGGTATTTCTAAGGAAATTTCATGATAGGATTGGAAAAAATGAATAGTTAAACAAGAAACACCTTAATGTACATACATATGTGTAAATACAAAAACTCTCACGCACACAAAAAATTAAGAAATTGGACATAATAGGAGATCTTTCTAAAAATGTAATATACATATATGTATACACATTCAGCTCGATATTTTAAGCTATTCTAATGCCAGGAATTAAGAAAATATTTGGTAAATAAATACAGTTATGAGTTTGTGTGGCGCTTGAGAGTTTGAGTATACCAAAGGTTAAAATGAAGCAGTAGCAACAGCAACACAAAGCATGGCTTGGTTGGGATGTTGCCGAAAAGCGGAGAGTCCGTATGAAATTAGAAGAAGAAAATCTGCTTTTGATTTTGAAGAATAGTTCAATTTATTTTCATTGTCTTAATAGTTTAAAAATAAATAAGTTTGTTGAAATTTCTAATAAATTTTAATTAATTTTTATTAACATCAAAGGCATAGTATATGTATAAGTTGCCCCGAAATGTATGCTAAGTTTTTATGTCAAGTGAGTTGCAAACGAACAATATTTACAGTATGGAATTGAAACTTTGCACACGTTCTTTTCTAGTACCCCAGAAGCTGCTCGTTAGTCGAAATCGTCGATACCGGACAACTATAGCATATAGCTGCCGTACAAACTGAACAATCAAAATCAAGCACTTGTATGAAAATCTTCTTTATTTGACGAGATATCTTTACTAAAGTCAGCATGTGTTATTGTCTAAGGCAGTAATGCAATCTCCGAAGAAATTGTTCTGATCGAATCACTATAGCATATAGCTGCCATACAAACTAGCCGTTCAATATCAAGTTCTTGTATGGAAAACTTTTTTGTTAGACAAGGTATCTTTACCAAATTTAGGATAGTTTATAGCTCAAGATAACACTACAATTTCAGGACATATTATTCAGATCGGACCACTATAGCATATAACCACCGTACAAACTGGCCGATGGAAATGAAGTTATAGATATTTTTACACTATAAAAACTGCAACTGTGTAGGGTATTATAACTTTGGTGCGACTATAGTTAGTGTTCTTATTTCGTTATCATAGCTGCTTCAGACTAGAACTTTATTGCGAAAACTATGCAACATTTTCAGTTGACTATTATACATAAATGAATTTTCGTTGGAAAAAATCGCGCATAAATCAAAAGCGCGTACAGAATTTTGACAAACACAAAGTTGAAGAAATCAAAATAATAATAATAACCACAATAACAGATGACTGCAACACTGCAACACTGCTTGCAACATTAAAGCGCTACAAAGCGGCTATATAGCGCGCGAGTGTAAAAAAAGAGAGCAAAAATAAGAGTGTCAGTGCCAGCAGTTTTCTTGCATACTCAATAACTACAATTTATGCCACCAATTTGTTGGCGCTTTGTTTGCTGTTGCATGCAACATGGATGCGTTTTTTGTTTTTTCTTTTTCCTTTCGCTTGCAGCATGGACAAGTGCTGACTGCAAAAATATGCCACCATTTATTTGCACACAAGCAAACACACACATATGTATGTACATACAAATGGTAAGACTTGCGCGCTGTTGCCGTCGCTTTAAGATTGATCGTAGTTTGGCAACTTTTGATTTTAACTTGAAAAATGGAAGAAGGCAAAACTTTCACTAAGAGCTGCAGCATATTTCGGCTGCTTTAAAGCGCACGGAAGGTTGCTGCCTTGCTCCATTCTTCGCACTATATCTCTCTTTCATTATTTGTTCATGCCTTTCACTGTGTCGTGGCATTGCTTTGAGATCCGCACGCACACACTCACATACATCCATATATAGAGCAATAAAATGGTACAGCATGCATGTATGTATATATGTTGGTTTGTACCGTTATTTCCCATACAACATTTGCATGCGGGCATATTTGCACGCTTCTATATTTGCACACACACACATACAAACACACAAATATATTCCTACATATGTGTTTGCATGCATGTTAGCTTGCCCCAGTGTCGGCTTGGGCGCCAGCAATCAGTGCACACACAGCTCCCACGCTCGCATTGTCCGGAAAGTAGGACAACGAATCGTTTTATTTCAACATCATGCATTTTATATGCGCGCACTGCCGGCTTTATGCCTCACAACTCGTTTCTTCTTGGCGCGCGTAAAAGAACAAGCCATACATCAATGCATTCAGCAAACCCACAGCCAGCCAGACAGTCAGACAGTCGAGTTTCTTTGTACATAATCTCTTAACTGAATTTCAATTTCATAACGGCAATGATTTTTGTACTCTCTGTCTGTGTGTGTGTTTGTGTGCTTGTCATTGCTTCGCTTTGCTGCTGGCACCGGCAATGTCGGCAATTGATGTTTGTTGCTGCCAACTACCAGCAAATGCTTACTTAAAATGGGTTAAAGTGTGGCGACTAAGTCGAAGGAAAAGTTCAAGCGCTGCCAGAGGCTGTTGCCTTTCATCTCCTCTCCCTCATGAATCAGCAGTCAGTGGTGCGCACATTTGGTAAGTGTTGATAGATGTTAGCCAAAATGGTTAAAGGAAAATTGTGCAGCATTACGAGTTATGTTGGCAAAAGAGAGACTTCTGATTTGATTGCATGATGGAAAAGGTGATAAAGAAATTTTCAAATTACATTGCATGTAATTGAGAAAAAGGAAATTAAAACAATGTATGTTCTGGTAAAATATTTGCCTTATCTTAAATATTTGCAAAAAATATACTTTAGCTTGAAAAAATAAAAACAAAATTTAGCAAACTTCTCAATAGCAACTAAGAGAATTATTGCTTAACATTACTTGCTGAATGACAAAGCTGACTAGAAACCCAATTATTGTAACCAACAAGCAAAATGCCAAATTAAATTAATTAAAGGTATACCATAGCTACAAGGAGTGTTTATTAACTATTTGAGTTACTCTTTTGGTAAAATACAGATGGGACTTAACTAAATCTGTAGCTCTGGCTGCCATCCGACGCTTTATAATTTTTAAAACAGATGGCAACCCTTTACAAAAAATATATCCATTCATATTTACTTTGTATATTCTTGTTTTATTTATTTTATTTTGATACCCACTTAATTTTATGTATATATACATATAACATGTGGCAACTCTCCCCAAAAATATATACGACAAACATTTATTATAAACGTGTATTATATTCATACTAGAATATTCGTTGAATTTAAATTGGTGAAAGAGGTGGCAACGCTTCACAAAAGTATTTCCGACAGACAACCATATTTTATAAGCTGGTTTTATAGTTATTTTATTCCTCTTATTATATCTTGATACCGTTATAATATTGCATTGAATTTATTGGTCAATTTATGGATTTATGTTTTTTTTAATAGGTGGCAACCTTTCATAAAAATATATCCGTTCATATTTTCTTTGTATATTGTTGTTTTATTTATTATATTTTGTCACTCATATAATATAGTAATTTCAAAAATGTGGCAACGCTCCTCAAAAATAAAATAGATATTCTTTTATATCTTGTTTGTATATTGTTGTTTTATTTATTTTATTTTGTCATCCATATAGTACAGTAATTTCTAACATGTGGCAACGCTGCTAAAAAATATGCATATTATATAATGAATATAATACTATACTAGAATATTTGAAAATTCGTTTAATTTAAATTATTGAAACAGGTGGCAACGCTTTAAAAAATATATGCGACAAACGTACTTTGTAAGCTAGTTTTATATAAATGCTGGATTACTTAAACTATTAATTAATTAAATTAAAATAATAAATAGTTTGAGAGAACTATAAACCTTCTTCAAATTCATTTTTTTAATAGAGTATAGTTGATGTGCGTTTCATTTTGTTAAATTAAAATTACTCGACATGTGGCAACACTTTCGAAAAAAATGTTGAATTGTAAATTTACTTTAACACACCTTTAACCATTTAAACTCGCACAAAAAATCTTCTATCTATCTGCACCGTATCTATCTGCTAATTAAGACCAATTGCTAGTTCGTTTCGTCACTCGCTAATATTAGTCAAACTACAGAGTAATTTTTTGCAATATAAATTTTTCCTACGTTAGCTTTCAAACGTCTATGTATGTATGTATATACTATTGAATTTATTTGGCAATTTATGGATTTAATTTTTTTTAACAGGTGGCAGCGCGCTACAAACATATGAAAAATGTGAATTTTTTTTGTATGTTGTTAGTACTATATATAGAAATATATATATTTTATTTACTTTATTTCATTTTGGCAACCTTATAATACAGTATTTTCACACATGTGGCAACGCTTTAAAAAAATATATAAGACAAATATACTTTATAAGCTAGTTTTATGTTCAGCCTGGAATACTTTAAATTTTAAACATTTTAATTAAATAAAAAAAGGTGGCAACCCTCCTCTACAATATTTTAAGCTATAAGCCTTCTACAACCGTTAGTTTGATATAACTAGGCTAGTCCTTTTAATTCATTTAACATAGTTAATTAAAGTAGTTAAAAATGCTCACCAGGTGGCAACACTTTTGGCAAAAAAAAGTTTAATTGCAAATTTACTTCAACACAACTTTCGCTGTTCAAACTCGCCCAAAAATAACACGTACATACATATGTTTTAATTTAGTTCAATTGCTCGTTCGTTTCGCCACTCGCTAATTTTAGTTGAACCACGTGCAACTGTCAGTACTTCTTTGCAATATAAATTTTTCCTCTGTTAGCTTTCGAGCATCTATGGTTGTTTTATTATCAGGAAAAACTAATTTGCAACCTCTTTCATGCAGCAGCTCTTTGCTGCGCTACCAAAGCTGCGCACGCAACAACAACCAGCGACAAGAAAGTGACAAACAAAGGCAGCTTTTCCACTTTTCCATTAGAACTTTGTCAAAGGTGCATAATAGACATGGCAGAAGCACACACGCACACAGGCGCAGTTTGACACAACAACAGTACAACAACAACTTGGCAGCGAATTTCTCAATTTAAATTGCAAAGCTGCTGCATTGCTGCTCTTGCCATTGCTGTTGTTGTTCTTGTTTTTGTTACCACTTGACAATCTCCTTGCAGCATGACAGCAGTTGTAGTTGTTATTGTCTTTAGGTTGTTGTTAGGCCATTGTGACACTACAAATTGCGGGCATTGTTTGTTTGTTGCGTCTCTCTTTCATATTTATTTTGTTTGTTCTTGTTATTGTTATTGTTTCGTCACTTGCATTTGCCTCTTGACTTCAGTTGACTTGTTTGTGAATATAAAAGTAAAATATGCAGATACCTTCAAGTATCGTGCCAGCATCGTGCTGTTGTATCAGCGTCTCTTTGCTGAAGGACTGCGAAGCATGTTCAATTCACAATAATTTTCTGTACGAAAGAGAACTGAGCTGATAAATTCTAGTCCGTGAACTGGTATAACTTGTCTAGGTGGGGTTCGTTGTATCTAATCTCGGTATTTATTAATCCAAAAGGTGTTTCCACTCTCATCGTTTGCCTCTCTATCTAACTCTCTAGATCACTAGAATTTAATTTCTCTCGCAAAATTGCTATTTTGTTCTAGTTCGAAACTAGTTATATTTCTCATATTTAAAACCAATTTCAAACGATTGAACGACTGTTGCTTTCTGCCACATTGTCGTGTTAACACACTGGAACCGTAGCACTGACGCCTGAGTTTGCCTGCGGGTTGCATATTCCAAATAGACATGAACATATGCAAAATTTGTTCTTTGTTCCTTCTGTGGTAGTTGTTGTTAATTTAATGGAGCTCTTTGTTTTAAAGCTATATTTTTTTGCAACTGATGCGATTCAAGTTGAGATTCAAACATTTTGTTGAACAAATATATATGTATATACAAGTACATGTGGAAAAATATTGAAGAATTATCTCTCAGTCAAATATAAAATATGTTTCTTCTACCAATAATGTGCTTTGGATTCAATAAATCTTTTGAAAGTGTCGTATCGATCAAGCAACTGGTATAAATCATATAGATTGCCATAATTAACCCGTGATAGAACAGGAAGGTCCATTTAAAAAGATTTAGCTCTTTTTTAATTTTTTAATGCAGCGAATCGAACAGCCAAGTGGCATAGATTGGCATAATTAATCAGTGAAAGTATAAGTTATGCCAACTTAAGGAGCTACCCATATAAACTCTGCTTTTGAATTTTGAATTGGTAAATCTTGTTGATTTTTGACCTGCTTTGACGTGGTTTTTTCAGATTCAGCTCACCGTTACCACGATATTGAGCTTATTGATCGTATGTTTTCAAGTCGTAAGAATAGATCCAACCCTCATCGCCAGTAATAATACGTTTCATGACATCCTGGTAGTCATAAAGCATTATTTCACAGACGTTAACGCGACGCTGTTCTTCGAAAAACTTGAGTGATTTTGGAACCAAACGTGCTTTCACTTTTCTTAGGCATCAATGATCATTCAAAATGGTTTTCGCTGTTCCTTCCGATATTCTACAATGCCAGTAAGATCTCTGAGTGTTAATCGTCGGTTCTCAAGCACCATTTCCTTTATTTTATTGCGTGAAAACGTGAATATATCTGCTAACTGAAGTGTTCTCTCAGTAAATCCATTTCTTGATGCGATGTGTGGGAAGTGGCGCTCTCTGGTTGAAACCAAATGTCCTCAAGATCACGAGCTTCAATTTCTGGCATCAAATAGCCGATTATCATTACGAGATAACGGTCGCCATTGACGGTTACGTTCTCAGCGGAATCATTTTTGAAGAAATATGGACCGATGATTCCAACAGCCCACAACCACAACAAACCGTTGTTTTTTTCTTGATGAAATGACAGCTTTTGAATGTCTTCAGGTTGCTGTTTGTCCCAAATGTGCCAATTTTGCTTATCTATATACCCACGGAGCCAGAAATGGGCCTCATCGCTGAACAAAATTAGATTCGAAAACGTCAGATCTTCTTGGAACTTTCCAAAATCCTTTAGAGCAAAGCGATATCGCTGGGAAGGTCGAGCGGCTTCAATTCTTACAGAATCTGTATTTTGTACGCTTTCAATTTAAGATCTCGTCGTAAAATGCGCCAAGTCGTTCCATACGTCAGACCGAGTTGCTGCGAACGGCGCCGAATCCACTCTCCACGGTCTTAGTGTACACTCTCTGCTAGGGCTGCTATATTTTCTTCACTGTGTGCTGGATATAGTCTATACGCTTGAATATTATTCTATAATGTCTGCCTGCTGGGTCTTAAGGTGAGTGATGGTATTGCGAATAGTAAGCTGTTGACCAAAAGTTGAGCGAAGTGCGCGAAACACATTCTTTACAGATGAATTTTCATAATAAAGTTGAACTATTTTTAAACGTTGTTCAGGCGTAAGTCTTTCCATGATGAAATACAAACAACACTGAGTAAAAATAACATGGCAGCTTCGCACGACTCACGCGTGATCTGTCAAAAAGGCTATTGAAAAAAGTGAATCTACTTGCATGACCCGATATGATCAATTTCACTATTTGATTATTTTAAAATAAGCAATTGTACAAGGAATGCTAGGTCTTCTGAGTTCGGTAGATCGAAAAGAGTTAGATCTATTTTTCGAAAATTATTTCGTAGATTTTCTCTTGTATAATTTATTAGTTTTCACCAACTTGTCTTTTTGAGTGTAAAAAACGATCTATTTTGATAAACTTAGTTTTTGATACTTTGTATACCGACATATATTTAAGGCGCCTTTTTTATTGACTTTATTGTTAGGCCTGACCAAACTGGCACGATATGGACGATATCGCATTGGTGCTGAATCGGAACCTATTCCGAGATAAAATGCCTGTTTAAAGAAATATAACACCAACTACAACTTTTAGTTTTTAGTTATCTCCTCTTCTCTCTCTCTCTCCCCTCCCGCATTCTCTCTGGGGCGTTCGCCCACATTTATAACGAGATTTTGCTTTGTGCTTTTGCATAAATTCTTTTGTTTGCGTGCATCTTTGGTGGATTAAAACTTGCTCGAGTGCTTGTGGCATTCTGGTGCTGCGGCATTTGCATCAATTGTATCTTTGGCAATTTTGTTGTTTTTAGTAATTTTTGTTGTTGTTATTAGTGGTGTAGTGATTCTGTTACATATGCACATTCCAGGGAAACACCATTGTTTTGGGATTGTTAAGAATTTGTTGGCCAAACTACTAAGCAGACAATACACAAGAACACATGGACACACACACATACATCGACAGGCACACAGCTATACAATTCTAAGCATGCTTCTGCCGCATTCACTTTCCACACTCGTTGGCATTCTTTCACCAACACAATGCCTTTTGAATGCGAAGGTGACTGCAGGCATGCAGCAAAGGCATATTGCAGTGGGGCCAACAGCAACACCAACAGCAACTCACAACTGAGAGGGGAAGTGGAAAAAGAAGAAGATTAAATGCAAGAAAACACTGTGTTATTGCTTGCAATGACAGCTGCTACCGCTGCCACCGAATACAGCTAACTTGCCATGTTCTTGCGTGGTGGCAACAGCTTTTGCATCAGCCTTTGCATATGACGGAAAAAGGAATGATAGAAATTGAGACATGAAAGATACAAGAGAAATATGTTCATAGGGAAAAAAGGATGCCTGGCGAAAGCAATCAGACTGCGTGGAGCAATAAAAGAATACCAAAAGTAGAAGTCGTGGCCTGAAGGCAAAAAATCTTGAGCAATATGCAAAGTACCGTTTCTACAACAAACGCACACTCTCACAAATTGGCGTCAAAGCACTTCTGCCCTCACGTTGCATTACATGCTTTAGCCAGCTAGCAAAGCATTCGAAGTATTCAAATAAAACGCAAATCAATGCAGTCCATAACGGCGTTGCCAGCTTGTTATATTTTTTTTATAAAAGTCATGGTATTTTTTAAAAACAAGTTTTTATTGTTTTTATCACTTTACATCAAAATTTAGCCAGATCGATAAAAAATCAAATATCTTCTTATTTATAAAAAAAACAGTAGCACCACTTCCGACGAACTAGGTTAGAATACTGACAGAGCGCAGAGTCTTTCTTCTTATTCTCTTGGTGAAACAACAATTTCCTTTACTTTAAATGGGACCGTTTTTTGGCGTTTTCGTCCTACAAACTTTCTAATAACGCTATGCAATAATCACCGTTGATGGTCCTTTCTTTTTCGATGTAGTCAATAAAAATTATTCCCTGGGTATCCTAAAATACAGACGCCATAACCTTGCCAACCGACTGTTGTGTTTTTCCAAGCTTTGGAGCGGGTTCATTGTGTGCAGTCCACTCGTATGACTATCGACTGGACTTCGGAGTGAAATGATGGAGCCACGTGTCATCCATTGTCACATATCGACGCAAAAACTTGTGTTTATTACGCTTGAACAACTCCAAACACTGCTCCGAATCATCAACTCGTCGGTGCTTTTGGTCAAAAGTGAGCTCGCGTGGCATCCACTTTCCACAGAGCGTTCTCATGCCTAAATATTTGTGAATGATATTATGTACACATTCAGTTGATATCTTTAAAGTACCTGCTACTTCACTTTACTGTCACTTAAAATTATTTTGTGGACTTTTTTGATGTTTTCGTCGGTAACAACCTCATTTGGTCATCCACTTCATTCTGATTTCACCACGTCTAATCTGAGCATACCAATGATTGATTTTCCTGAAGCAGGCACCCGTTACTTGTCATAAAGTCAAGTTTTTGCTTCAACTGTATTTTTTCTCTTCAAAAAGCAATATTTTATCAAATCACGAAATTCCTTTATAACCATCTTTTACAATAACAAAAGTTGCTTCACTCAAAAGGATATAATTCACAAACTAATGATCCGACAGCTGTAAATTTATTCAGTCGCCTTTTGAATGTTAGATCTAACTGAAAATCTTATGAAATTCTAATAGCGTCATCGATATGTTAGGCCAGGAACTTTTCAATTGACCTGTTCCATCAAATTCAGACCATTCAAAAAATTTCTAGCGGAGTTAATGTCCTAAATACCAAAGGCCGCAATTTAAATGATCCATTAAAGATGTTGAAAGTCTCTGCTGTCTTCTTAATATTTATTTTTTTCAAATCTAAATTTTTTTAAAGCTGAGAATATTCCAGGCAGCGACCTAAAACCCTTTCTAATAAAAAACTAGCATTAAAACAAATATTTCTCTTCACGAATAAGATAAACTTTCGAAATTGCGAAAATGCTTGGCTAATTAAATTTCCGAATTTTTTGGGTATCCCTGCTGTCGTCAAAACCTCTTTTATACGACTATTGTGAAATCTAAAAATATATATTTAAAAACAAAAAAGTGGCACCACTGTCCAAAAACTCTGTCTGTCGCTTCAGTCAGCCAATTCTTGCATTCCTTACGACTTTTCTTTTTACTGTTGTTGTGGTTTTACAAATTGCATTGCTTTTTCAATTTCTTACACTCGGAGGCTGGCTGTAGGTGGGTGGCTACGCAGATCTTAGTTTCACGTATACCAAATTCCGCCTGAAGATTCATGCTCACCCAAATTGCTTGTAATGCAACCGAAATTGCAAAATGGCGCAGGTGTACGAGTACCGATTGCAAAGTAGCACTACAAATCAACGGTAAAAGTGGATCAAAAATGGTTTTCATCTAATATAATTTTTTAGCCGCACACAACCTCTTGAATATAAATCTGAAATTATTTGTTTTTTTTTTTTAATTCGCGTTCTCCGATAAAAATAATTATTTTATTGAAAAACTTCGCCGAATTAATTTTTATTAAACTCCATTCGTTAGTAGTACTTCTTAATCCACCCACGAAAAACTCAAGGCAAGACGTGATTAAATAAGCAAATTTGTTGGGATTTATTTTAACCGCAAGCACATGAAGAAAAACCGAAGAAAGCGAAGCAAAACAACTTGGCATAAAACAAGTTAAGCAGGAAAAAGTGCGGCAACAACCAAATCGAAAAACTTTGGCCAATAATTTGAAAGATGTTTGCTTCTTGCACAAAACCGCACAGCGTTGAGAGCCGAGAACAGTTACGGTCTGTTGCGCCACGCTTTTTTTCACTGCAGCAAACATATTTACATACAAAAATACATACGTACAAACATAATGCACAGAGAAGAACACAACAAGAAGTCGCATTTATAACGGTAGGTGGAACGTAATGACAATATAGAGCAACATCAAGGGGAGGTCACCAAACGACCTCATTTGCCACATTTTGCGCACAAATGGCCAAAGTTTGTACCGTTATTTTGTCGCGTTGATTTTGAAAATTTCATGAACGTTATACTGAGAGAACGACATGAAGGTTAAGGCAATGAGATAAATGATAGAAAATGCAGAAATAGAGATAGAAAAGACAGAGCTTTCATTATCTTACGGCTTTCACGCCTTTCACTGAGCTTTATTTAGATTGTTGTTTCTTACTTACGATGATAATACTCTATAAGACAGGATATAGATGGAAGCATACTAAGTTATCTATACTAATAATTTAAAGAGGAAAGATGTGATTGCATGTTTGTCGGACTTAAAGAGAAAACGAAACTACTGGACATATTTGAAAAAAAAAAAAATTCACCAATAATGTAACTCAAGATTTAAAAAAAGGACCCGCATTCATTGTTGGATAATATTCGACCGAATAGAACACGTTCAGCACGCTGTAAAGAAAATAAAGCAGCCGTAGCTGAGAGTATACACGAAGACCGTGGAGAGTCGATTCGACGCCGTTCGCAGCAACTCGGATTGACGTATGGGACGGCTTGACGCATTTTACGCCGAGATCTTTAATTGAAAGCGTCGAAAATACTGCTTGTGCAAGAACTGAAAGCGGTCGACCTTTCCAAGCGACATCGCTCTACGTGCTCTTAAAAAGTTCCACGAACATACGACGTTTTCAAGTCAAATTTTGTTCAGCGATGAGGCCCATTTCGTGCTCAAGGGTATGTAAACAATCAAAGTTGTCTCATTTCTGGCAAAGAGCAACCTGAAAAGATTCAAGAGCTGCCATTTCATACAGAAAAAAACGGCTTGGTTTGGTTTGTGGACCGGTGGAATAATCAATCTATGTTTCTCCAAAAATGAAGCCGTGGAGAACGTAATCGTCAATGGTGACCGTTATCGTGCCATGATAACCGACTATTTGATGCCTAAAATTGAAGCTCGTGATCTCACAAGACGGCGCCATTCATTCAAAGAACAATTCAGTGCACAGATAATTTCGCCTTGCCTAGCTGATCGATTGGCCACCAAGATCATGTGATACCACACCGTTAGACTTTTTCTTGTAGGAATATGTAAAGTCTAAAGTCTATGCTGATAATTCCGCTTGGATTCGGGTTTTGGAGCAAAAGATGACGATTGTCATTCGACAGTTACCAGTCGAACGAGTCATCGAAAATTGCACTCAACGGATAAACTATCTGAGACGTAGCCGCGGTCAACATTTGAAAGAGATAATCTTCAAAAAATAGATGCCAAAGAAAGTTCTTTCGAATGATAATAAACATTGCAAACTTAGTATACCTTGTCCAGGGCATAAAAAGTCACGTGGTGAGCGCGACCCACTCTGCTGCAACATAATATGTGATGTTGTGTGCGTCATTGGGCCACGGAGAGTCGATGTCTTGAAATAAGGTGCAGCGCAGCTCACTCGCCCATTTGGTTCCCTACAAACGGTCGTGTGCGGAAATTAATATAAATAATAATCAGATATATTCGATGTTAACATCTCCTCGTCTATAGGAGGTCCTCTTAACCCAAGAGGATTTTCAAATGTCGTAATCTGCTAGTTCATTTATATAAAGGTCTTTTTTTATAGTAGGAGGAAGCATCGAAAGCCGGAGTGCGGAACTTTAATCAGCTAAACTTAACCTACTCGCAACTCATAGATCTCCCACGGAACCACCGGAAGTATCATCTATCATACGGACTGACTAACGCCTAATACAGTTTTGTCATAATTTGAGCTGATGGTCGGAATTAGTCTGTGGATCCACCATACTTTGTGATGCTTTTTGTTCTTTCCTCTGATAGCTGGCTCTGATAGCTGGTCCGATCACGGGAAATCGTCTCCCTGGATGTCAATGGGCGCCAAACCAGCGAGAACTACTATAAAGTGTATTATTTGATCTATTTGGTATCAAAAGCAGATAATATTGTCTTCTGCGATTGAGTACAAACTTCGCTCATTTAGAGGAGGAGATTCTGTTTATAGGACATACGGAATTTTGTTCGACCCAATGGCAAATCATTGTTTCAATGCTCAGCCGCAGTTTCTATGCTACTTAAGCTAACTGTTAATTTTGAGCTGTTTTAGTTTGATTCTTTGATTTTCTTTGTTTGTGGCAAAACTAATTGCATCTCTGACTAATAATTCCAAACTTTCCTGAGGTTCGATGAATTTTTAAAAATTTTAATAAGAAAATTAACATTTGAAGCAGCAACTCATTAATGCAATGAAATTATTTTCACTTAACTTTTTTATCCTTGAAGAACACACATTTTTTGTTAGCGTTAACTTTTTAATTTAATTTCCGATCAATTAGGTATTGTGCATTCAGAGCTATGCTTTTGCATTTCAAACTAAGGCTGTCAAACACAATTGAGAAAGCCAATACATATGTACATATTCGCGCATACTGACAGACAACAACAATTGTTGGAAAAATGCAAAGTTTTTAACTTAATTTCAACTAAAAGACGAAAAAAGCGCTTCCCCTTCGCGCTTCTGCAGTCATCATTTACAGCGCTCAACTTTTCAGCAGACTATTAAATTTTACTCGGTATTTTTCGGCGAATTTTTACTATACCGTTATTAGAGACGTTGTTAACGCTACCGTTTTTGTCTCTTTGACTTTTATTTTGTTGTATGCTTTTGCATATTTTACTTGCAGCACTCGATGGGCCAGTGAAAATTTATGTGCATTTCAATTTTGCAGAAATTTGTGAAAATCGACACTGTCTCTTCCCAAGGTCTCGCAGTTAACCTCACTTTCTATGTATATTTAGATATATGTATGTATATGTAGTTTGCATGTGAATATCAAATTTTAGTTTTTCACTTACATTTTTGACCGCAACCGCTAGCCGCCGACCGCCAACCGCAAAGGCTGGCGCGCACAACTTCGGCGCAGCAGCTGTAGTGCCCTTTGGTGCAGTGAGCCGAAATGACTCCATTGTGCCGCGTGGTCGCCGAATGGTCATAGTGGGCGCAACAGTTAAGAGGGGTTGTCTCGCAGCGCGTAAACAATCCGTTTTGAAATAGTTTTTTTTTTCTCTCATCTGAGTTAGTTAACTAGAACTTAAGCGCGCACGAGCCGTCAAGAGTTGCCAACTTTAAGCCAAACAAAAACCGAACAGTTTATTTTGTAGCGTTCATCTCTATTAGTGTTGTGTATTGTGTTAATATTGTAGAAGCAATAACAATAGCGCCGCACTTTCAGCGCTGTTGGAGCAGAAAGAGCGCCGAGAAGAGAGGGGGGACACTTAAGTTGTAGTAGAACATAAAAATAACTTGAGATTATTTACTTCAATTTAAGGTGAGTTTTCTCAAGAGACGGAAGAATTTTTTTGCCACGAGTATACGAGGGGTATTGGTACTATAGAGAGATAAAGATTACGAATTTTCATGTGAAGTCGAAAATAGTTCTGTTATATGAATGCGAGGAACATTCGATGACAAAAAAAGCAGGGATTTATAGACCGGGCTATTTGTATAGGTTCTGACTACACATCCTGTAAGGAATCGGTGCCCACTTGCGAAACTGAACAGTTTAACTTCCATGACTCGAATTCATATGACTCGAAGTGCTCCATAAATCGAGAACTCTGAATTGGCAATAATAGGAAAATTTCATACAAATTTTCTTCCATAACTCGATGTCTCTCTAACTCGAAGTTTTTTTGTGATTTATTGTGATTTGAGTTAGGAAAGTTGAATTGTATTTTTGTTTCCTCTGAAAGTTCATTAAAATTTTGTGAGAGGAATTTTTAGCTCTCGTGCTATCTTCCATTAATTAGTGTATGCCAAAATTATCTCATTCATTAAGCTGTTTACGATATGTTCAAACACTATTCTAAACTCCTCCGACATTTAGTTTCAACTTAAATTTTTGGGACCAACAGCTGTACAGTGTTTTTCCAGAAAGCCGAATTAAAATAAAATTAAATAGACTACTTCTGCGTCGCTGCAGCGCTGCTAAGTATTGAAGGCGTCACGGAAAGCATTCTCCGGAATAGCCTTTAGAGCCGTGGTGCATGCTGCTTGGATCCCCTCTGTTGTCTCAAAATGCTTGCCTTTCATCAGCCTTTTCCGGTAAGAAAACAAAAAAAAGTTCGAGGGACCACATCTTTGCTGTAGGGTGCCTACGGAAGCGTTGGGATGCCGGACTTAGTTAGGTAGCTGTTCACAAGAAAGTCCGTGTGAGGCGGGCGATTGTCGTGGTGCAACTTTCAATTGGCTGCGATATCTTATCGGACCCGACTGAACCTTCGTATGAGTCTCTTGAGGACTTCCATGAGAAACTTGGCGTTGACGGTTTGTCCAGGAGGAACAAATTCATGGTGGACGATGCCTTTGATGTCAAAAAAGACAATGAGCATCGTTTTCACTTTGGATTTACTCGTTCTTCCCTTTTTTGGGCGAGGAGACGCCGGCCTGTGCCACTCGGAAGATTGCCTCTTTGTCTCGGAATCATACTCAAAGATCCATGACTCGTCACCTGTGATAACGTTATTAAAAAATTGGGGGTCACTTTCACACATGTTCAGATTTTCTTGGCACACTTCCACTGGCCGCAAATTCTGGGCAAAATTTAATCGCGTAGCTCTGCTCTAACGAACACTGCATTTTCGGCTTGCACCACTCACAAAAACACCTCGCGTGAAATTGTTCGTCCTGACTTTCCAGGTGCTCGGAGACAACTGACCGCTCGTTCCTTAGCTAGGAACGCCCTCTACCGAATCCAGTCGGTGCGCGCACGCTCCGAAGTATAGTCGCGGCGGAAGAAAATCAGTCCTATTACTTTCCGAACAAACTCTGTATTCCGTGGCTAGAGCCGTTACACCCTAGATAAACACTTACAGAATATTCTATATGTGTAATTTGCCACTTTAAGTGATTCTGCAAACCGATCGACCCCCACAGCATTTGCCAGCAACACGAGCTCCATTCATGCGCCTCGCCTGCTAACTATTAATTTGCGACATTAAAAACCAACTGCAAACTTTAAAAGCGATTACAATGCAATTGTTACAAAGTTTCCACATTTTTATTGTATTTCCAGTTGCAGGCAACGTTTTTGTGCCGCCATCATAAATGGCTGCATGCAACTGCAACTAAGTTTATGATCAACTTAAAAACGCAATTTCGAATTCAGTTCGCACAGCCGGCATGCGATTTATGTTTTATAAATTTTCGTATGTTTGTATGAATATACATACATATAAATGTATGAATATATGTACGTATGTGTGCACATATGTGTGTATGCGTGCATACGCTTGGTGGTAACTTAGAGCAAGGCATAACTGCATATTTATACGATATCTAGTATTTAAAGTTAATAAAGTTTTTGGTTGGCATAGGCCACGAGCGTTTAAGTTGTGCCCACGCACACACACATACATGCATACATATAGTGTACAGCCATAAATTTGTAATGAAAACATGTTTACTCAAAGTGTTTACAAGTTTTCAGTGTTTTAGTAGCATCGCCCGTCATTTGTTATTGCTTTAGATGGGCCAAAATTTAAGCCACTTATTATGGCCACCGGAATTACAAAACTTTTAATATTCATAAAATTAACTTCGTAGTCTAAATTACCGGAAACACACTCATATTTATGATTGTCGTAATAACTACATAAAGTTTTAAATTTTCATAATAAAATTTGAATTATGTGAACTCACAGTCGTGCCTTGGAATTGGGGTAGTTTGTGCCTTTTTGCGCTTATTAATATCAAATACAACACTGCGCTAGTGAATTACGAAGTTGTCATTAGACCACTATTGAATTATGACGTAATGATCGTACTATGCGCAACGCCATCATCCATCTTGAGACCCAACATTCATTATTCGATAATATTCGAACGAATAGACTACATACTTCCAGCACGCAGTGAAGAAAATATAGCGGCCGTAGCTGAGAATTTAAACGAAGACCGTGGAGAGTCGATTCGGCGCCGTTCGCAGCAATTCGGACTGACGTATGGGACGACTTAACGTATCTTAAGTCGAGATCTCAAAATGTAAGCGTACAAAATACAGTTTGTGTAAGAACTAAATCCGCTCGAGCTTCCCAAGCACCATCGCTTCGCTGTATGGACTCTTGAAAAGTTCCAAGAAGATCCGATGTCTCCAACCAAAATTTGTTCAGCGATGAGGCCCATTTCTGGTTCAATGGATATGTAAACAAACACAATTATCGTATTTGGGACGAATGACAACTTGAAGAGTTTCAAGAGCTGCCAAATTGTCCAGAAAAAACAACAGTTTTGTGTGGTTTGTGGAATCATCGGTCCATATTTCTTGAAAAAATGATGCCGGTGAGAACCTAACCGTCAATGGTGACGGTTATCGCGCCATAATAACTGACTATTTGATGTCTGAATTTAAAACTCGTGATCTCGGCGACATTTGGTTTCAACAAAACGGCGCCACTTCCCACACATCGCATCAATCAATGGATTTATTGAAAGAACACTTCGATGAACAGATAATTTCATGTTTTGAGCCGGTCGATTGGCCACCAAGATCGTGTGATATCACACCGTTACACTTTTTTCCTGTAGGAATTTGTAAAGTCTAAAATCTATGCGGACAATCTCGCTTTTAATCAGGCTTTGGAGCAAAACATTTCTCGTGTCATTCGCTAGTTACCAGGCAAAACACTCGAACGAGTCATCGAAAATTGGACTCAACGGTTGAACCATCAGAGACGTAGCCGTGGGAAACATTTGAAAGAGATAATTTTCAAAAAATAAATGCCAAAGAATGTTCTTTCAAATGATAATAAACATTATCCTTTAAATTTGAAGTTTCTGCGTTTTTTCTTTAAAAAGGTGGAGAACATCGAATTGGATCACCTTTTATATACAGAACATGCCTGCGGAGTGATAGTAATCGGATCTGATCATTTGTCTCCGAGTGATCACTCAAGCAAACTTGAAAAATGTAGTTTTGAGAAAAACATAATTAAAAATATATTGATGGATCGGATTGAACTGAGCGGTTTCACTTCAGAAGGCGGTAACTCAAAAACTATTGGAGATATCGATTAAAAATTTTAGTGAATTATTTTTATAGGCACAACCAACCGAAACATGGAAAAACACGATCTTATATTAACTTCAAACTGAGTGTGACCGTTAAATAAAAAATATTCCTCGTTATTGAAGTATTTTCGTCAATAATTTTATTAAAATCATAAATTTCAAAAGTCTTAGCTTATACAAATTTTAGTATACCGTATAATCTGAATAATTTGACTGCGTAAATACTTAAGAGATTCTGGAGCGTGTTGCGAAACACTTGTTGTACACAACCACTTTAATATTTGCCAGCATATTTAGGTGCCCTACAACTCGAAACTTACTACAAGCTCACGTGTGTATGTTGTATATATGTATGTATGTGTGAACTAAGCAAACTTTAAAACCCTTTCCCATAGGTATGTATGCAAGTAGTGTAAACAACTTTTAGCTGTTGTGCACATAGTACATATATCTTCGTAAGCACATAATAAATACACAGTTGACCTATGAACTTACCCCAAGCAACGCGTTGCAGACTTTTGTGGCTCATATGCGTTTTCCAGTGAAACAAAAACAACTTTTGCACTTCAATTGCCAACAGAAAAATAAGTGTACATAGTATACATATGTTTGTATATATATGTATATTTGCATGCAGTTGCTCACATTAGTGAGTGGGATAGTGGTTTGTAGTGCTACCCAATTCATAGGACTATACCATAAAGAAGCCCAGTAGGTATAAAAAACTCAAAGTCAGAAAAAAAGCTTCGCCAATAGAAAAGCTCAAGGAATTTTATACAGACTCTTGTGTGATTTTTTGATTATAATATTGGAATGCATTATGCAATGAGTAAATAAATACTTTTTGGACCTGTTCATTCATTACAATATTTTGACTTAGGATGTATATAATCAAGTGCGAAATACAACCCAAAAAACGCATAGAGTTTGTATGCCCTGATGAACTGCGTTACGAACCCATTTGGACATGTACGTCTCTATCTAGTCTCTGAGTTTCTGAGATATCGATCCTGCACACTTCAGTATCTCTATACTAATGTGACGTTTTCCGAGCATCTTTCAACCTGAATCTCAACCGCAACTTAGCGATAGTCAAACGGCACTAAAGGCGATCTCAGCGTATGAGATAAAATCGCTTTTAGTGGAGATGTGTATAGGAAGGCTGAACCGTCTCTCAGTGTGCAACGGGATACATCTAATTTGGCTGCCGGGGCATAATGGGGTAGCCGGAAATGTGCTGGCCGACGAACTAGCCCGCTCTGCGGCAGCGTCCAGGATGATGGGGCCAGTACCATGCATTGCAGTGGGGTCACACAATTTTAAGGAGTTGTTGGGAGGGTTCAACCTCATAAGGTTTATGGAAATGATCAACCTCTCCCGTGACAAATTCCACCTCCTTGTCGCGCTCTATACAGGGCACTGCAGGCTCAAGAAGCGCTTGTCCAACATACATACATAGCTGAGACAACTATAACATATACCAATTACACAAACTGGCCGGTCGAATTCAAAAGAAAGATCTTGTTATACCCTTTTACAGCATAAAAATGCTCCTCTGAAGGGTATTACAGCTTCGGTGCAGTTAATGTTTTTTCTTGTTTTGAATGATGTTACAAATCAAATTTCCTGCCGGGCAGCTACAATTTGTAGGTGAAATTGGTTCCAAAGTCGTTCAACCAATTTAAGCCAGCATTCATTCATTTGAGACCAACTAGTATATATGCGCATATATATAGTACTTGTAAAGTACATATGTCAATACACATAAAATGTTGACGTACCGAAATGAAGCTCCATAATCATAAATCTCCAAGCTTTTGCTCATAAATTTTTGAGTTGCAGAATATGCTCTGTATGGCAAAGAAATTGAAGCACAGCGAAGAAGAACAATTGGGCACAACATACAGCCATTTACCATAGATGAAGTGACAGCGGCACAAGCAACAAATATTGGTTAGCATTGAAAGTCGAAGTCGAGCCTCAACCTTTTTTGATCAACTTTACCCTCAACTTGATTGGTTGCGCCGGTTGCATGCATGCAGCAGCATATATAGAGGCCTCTTGATAATGCTGTATGAATGGATCTTGATATTGTGCATGAATGGGACAAAGTGTGCATGTAGTGGTTGCAATTTGCGTGAAAACTTGTTTCAAGTACCACAACTACCCAGATTATTGAGGCCAATAACGCACTGTTCAAACAAGGGTGGAGAATAATCTAGTGTATGCGCTAATAATGGGTTAAACAAAATATCTGAGAATTCTGACGAAAATACGATATTTTCAATTTTTTCGAAGTTATAATTTCACGATTTTTCTTAGGAAAAATTATTTAAATTTCTAATAAGTGTAGTCGAAAAAGTTTTTTCGTATTTCTAATCAAACTTCAACTTTTTGTTTTAGAACTTTAATGAACAAAAAATCGACCACTTTTTGCCATTTTTCCGCTAGAGACATTATTCCATCCGTGTAAAACTTTTCTGGTTTCTCGGTGGAAAACTGCGACAAGTAATTTTCACAGACTTCTCTTGAAGCTAACTTTACTCCATTAAGAGAGTTCTGCATTGACCGAAACAAATGGTAGTCCGATGGTGCAAGGTCAGAGCTATATGGTGGATGCATCAAAACTTCATAGCCAAGTTCTCCCAGTTTTTGCTGAGTCCTCAAAGATGTGTGTGGTCCAGCGTTGTCCTGATGGAAGACGAAGCCCTTTCTGTTGATCAGTTCTGCCCGTTTTTTTTTCGATTGCTAGCTTCAATCTCATCAGTTGTTGACAGTGAAATGTAGAATCAATCGTTCGACCAGCCTGGAGCAGCTCATAGTGGATGGCTCCTTTCCAATCCCACCAAACATTCAGCATAACCTTTCGAGGCGTCAATCCTTTTTCGCACATTATTGTCGTATTTGATCCATTTTTCGTCATCAAAAATTTTTCACAGACAATTCATATGGTGTCCAAACATCGAGCTTCTTTTTGTACCCAACCTTTTTTAAATGGTTCAAAACCGTTAAATTCCTTAGCGATGTCATGGCTGCTTATGTGACGGTCCTGGCCAATATTTTCCATAGTTTCATCGACTTTTTCAACGATAAGGTCGATTAGGGCGCGGTGCATCTTTCACATCGAAATTTCCAGAACGGAAACGAGTGGAACATTGCGCTACACGAACTGATACAGCATCGTCTCCGTAAACTTCATAAATTTCATTGTTGGCTTACGTGGCATTCTTCCCTTTTTTATGCAAAAATTTCAAAATATAGCGAGTTTCTTCATTATTTTCACTCAATTTTGAACATGTGCACTTTTTTTTAACCAGAATTTAATTTTTTTGGTAAAGTGAAGCCTAAAATCTCACCTTTTCAACACTATATATTATGACACAATGTGATTGATAGCACTGGAGATATACGAAAAGACTTTTTCGACATCCCAATATTTCTGCTATTTAGTCTATTAGGACTTTCGTTTAAAATTAAAAAATGTTTAATTATTCACATAATTAAATTGCTTGATAAAATGTCTGCATATCAATTAAATTGAAATATTTTTCTTACTTACCATTGCAGCATCTACAAGTACCACCTAACTTTCTCCCAGCTGCGAAACCCACCCACCATAAACCGCATAAGAATGAGTACTTCCGCTAGCATAAAGTCACAGCTGCTGCTTTACGCGCTGCTCACCATCACCTGCTTATGCGTCACGGCACAGTTACCCGCGACAGGCTCTTCAAATTGTGGACCCAATTTTCCACCGGCCTGCCTTTGTGGACGCGAGCTGTACGAGGGCAGCATCAGTTACATTGTAAACTGCACGAATACGGGCATCCATAACACCAGTGTGCTCGAGTTCATGCCGGACGAGGTGGAAATTTTAATTTTCACCGGTAATATTGTGCCCGAACTGCCATGGAATGTATTTGGCTCGATTAATGACTACAAAAATCTGAAGATTGTCGATATGAGCAACAATCACATACGTGAAATACGTGGCAAATCCTATCATCATGTGCAAAATGTGGAGCGCTTGATTTTGAATCACAACAACTTGAGCATTTCACGCGAGGATGACGAGGTCAATCACCATCATCCACGCGTGTTTTCGAATTTCCTAAATTTGCAAAGTCTACACCTGACCGACGCGTTCGCTGACAATAGTTCGCCACAGCTTAGTGAAGATTTACATGATATTTTCGTGAACAGTCAGCTGAACAAGTTACAGAAATTACATTTGGAGCAAAACGAAATCACACACTTCAAGGATCGCAATGTCTTCTGTGATCTGCCGAGTCTGCGCGATTTACACCTGGGCGACAATCTACTCAAAGATATCAATTTTGAGGTGCGTTGCTTGAAAAATTTGCGCTTTCTGGATTTGGAGCGCAACAAATTCGAATATGTGAAGACACACGACATGATGCTACTCAACGAACTGGAGACGCGCAGCGATCGCACCACCAATCTCATTGTCGACTTCAATCTCAATCCATTCCTTTGTGACTGCAAAATCAGCTCCTTTCACACCTGGATACTGTCGACAAATGTAACGGTACGCAATAAGAATACGCTAATGTGTTATCACAACGATGTGGAGCCACTACCGATCATGGAGTTGAATATGGACGGCTGTGCGGCAGCGGTAGCGGCTGCAGCCATGATGTTCAACACCGCTACAGATGCGCACTATGGCGGCAACGGCATAGAACAGAGCATAGGCGAAGAGAGCACGGCAGCCGGACGGCCGCACATGAATCAGCACACAGTGACACTAATCTTCCTGCTGATTGTTTTGAGCATGATTTTGTTGGGGCTGGTGGTGGCGCTGGTGTATGTGAGTCGTGAGCGCATTAAGTACATGATAACGCCGGTGTTCGATAATGTTGCCAAGAAGGTGCAATACACATCGATCAAAGACGAGGATTGTCCGGAAGTGTATGTTTAAGGCGCGCAAACCGCTGCATAAAAATCGAAAAACAAAAAACACAAACGAGCGTTAAAAGCAACGAAAGGCCATAACTGACAGTCAACAATGACAAGCGACTAGCATGACAGTTTGGGAGCTGGTGTGGTGATTGGGAAAAATATGAAAACCACCAATTAGTAGATAACACAGTTCGATTGCCGCTGTCGGGCAGTTTAAACAGCGATAACGTGGATTTTTTTTACTAATATAAAATTGAATTTGTGCCATTTAAAGACAAGAAATCAAACAAAAAGACGCAATGAGTATAGTTGCAGAAATTATAATACATACATATATACAAACATGCACACGTATGTTAAGGGCAGCTGGCGCAAGAAATAGCGTTAGATAGAAATGTTATTTGAAATATGTATGTGTGGAGTAGCAGTGTCACAGGAATTGCTGAAAGCCAACGTCTAACAAATATGTATATGTAGATATATATACACGCACATACAAACATAGACATTAGTTTATAACCAAACTACATACACATACATACAAACATAGTAGGTATTTAATATTTTCACAGCAGAACATGAACATATCACAGCAGCATTTGTAAACAGCAAAACTTATATAATTAAAGATGAAAAAATTAAATTAAAATGAACAATAAGCTCAATAGAAAGAAAATACTACAATTTATTATAAGTACTTTACTAATTTCAAGCATGTATTGCTGTATTTAAGTTTTTAAGCTAAGTGAAGTGGTGACCTATGTGCAATTCTAAAAGAGATCTTTGGCATTTTGTCATTTGAAAATATTTTTATTAAAAAAAAAATAATGAAAAAAACACTACAACAAAAGCATGTGGCTATTTTTAATTAAAACTAATGATTTAATTATTAATTTCATATAAATGCATATAAACGCTGAAAAATGAAAAAAAACGCGAAACGGATACGTAATTTATACTACACTACATTGGCTGTCAAACTGCAGAAATTTTACAATTTCATTGAATTTTCGCACACATGCATGCTTATAACAGTGCCACAGACAGTTAGCCCTGCTTCCGACATAATCTATTAACTATAACGATAACTATTTTTATTATTTTCAATGAGAAGAAGATTTTTTTTCGCGCCAAATCGCAAACGTTTAAAGGGTTATATGGGTTTCCTGGGGTAAAAAACAGCCTTTTTTCAACAATGTTTTTCTCATATAGAAAATGAAATATTTTATTAGAACTTTTTATTGTTACAAACATACACTATTAGCAAAGAAATTCTGAAATTTTGGGAAAAAAGTATTTTAAACTCGGCCATTGCGACGCCATTTCCGGTGAACCCTCGGGAAAAAGATGCGCCCGTTTTGGCAAGATAACTCCTTACAGGATCATCTAAAGTGAAAAATACGTGTTTTAGCTTAAAGCTTAACTTAGAACTTGGACGAAGGAAAAAAAACGAAATATAAAATTTTTGGCAGACATTTTTCCAAAAATAATGAAATTTCAATCAAAATGTCGTGGCATTTTTTTCAATTAGTTGCAATCGAATACAAATCATTCGTCCAAGTCTTTAAGAATTGTATCTTAAAGACCTGTGTAAAATTTCATGAAAATCGGTTGAGTAGTTCACAAGAAATCTTGTCAACCGACTTCAACAACACAGTTGGGAGAAAAACGCGTTTAAAGATGGCGCACTTAGCCTAGCTAGCCTCGAGCGCACAAGTTCTCAAGGCTTTGTCTTCGAAACTATTACTCGGATCAACTTGAAAATTTAGGACAATATTCTAGAGGTGTTGTAGAATTTATGAATATAATAAAAAATTAGATTTTTTGAAATCCGTAAACCCATGTAACCCCTTAACTTCTATCACATTGGCACATTAACTTTGGTAACACCGGTCAACACGATATTTGGGGCTGACTTCAGCATGTTTAATTTAATTTTCTTATGAAACAAAAATAAGGAAAAAAATAAGCAAACAATTTTTGTTTGATTAAGTGGTTATATACAGTTAGAAGGCCGAAAAAAGCGAATTTTGCAGAATATTTTCCGAGAAAATTTTTAAACTTATACATATCGTCGCCTGAAATGCAAAATAACGTATGATCAAAACATTCGAAATTGGGTGTCTTATTGATTACGATTCACTGCTTCTAATTACATACATAATATTACATATGACCAACATTGGCAGGTTCTGCGCTCAGATATAAACCAGTTTTAACTAATATAAATATCTTTTTTTCACTCGTGTTGCATTTTATTTCGTGTTTCATTCATGCCACTGTAAATTTCCGAAAATGTTGTTACGTTATTTTGCATTTTAGGTGACGATATGTACATATATCCAAAAATTTGTGCACATCTTCAAACTGTATTTTAAGACTTAGTATTACTAAAATTATTTATTTGGAAAAGAACTACAGCTGAATTCCGGTAGCTTCTCTCAAAAAAGACGTTTTGCGGTGACCATTATATCTCTGAACTGGATTCTCTGAAATTAAAAGACCAAATAGATTTCGTTAGAGTAATGTTAAATCTAATTTAAGGAATAAGCAAAATAAATTCCTGTTTACAAAATCATGGTTTCTCAAAAAACAAAAAATCGATTTTTGATCAAAATTTCGGCCTTAAATTGTTTATAAAAAATATTTATCGGTGTGAAATATCTGAAAATCTTCGTTTAATTATTAAACATTATATTTAAAAAGCTCGTGTTAAAATTTGAGATTTATCGGTTTAGCCGTTTTCGAGTAATGTTGTTTACCGACTTTGAAAACAACATTTTGGGAAAAACGCGTTTAAAGTTTAGCTTTGTACTTCCAAGCACTCTGAAACGCCTTTACAAATTTGCGTGTAACTTCGAAAATATTCGTCAGTTTGATATGAAATTTTCTGTGTGTATTCTTAAATATATGTACATTAAGAAAATAAAATACAAAAAATCGATTTTTTGAAAATTCTAACTGTATATAACCCCTTCAGCATCTTCAATTTCAGTTTCTTATACACCAAAAATAAGGAGACAATTGTTGTTCGATTCAAGCTTGCTTTTATAGACATTTTTTTCGTATTTCTTTTATGTTCATATGGGCAAATCGGACTAAAGAAAACTTTAAGAGCTAATTATTTAATTAATTTTTTTTTAATTATTTGCTTAATTATAATTTTTTTGTTCAAAATTTCTTTTTAGCTTTTTTAATATTTAATTCCAGTGTTTTTTTCAAAATCTAGTTATTCTTGATTTGAGCATGAGATCAGAAACCAAAAATGAAAACTTTTGTTGACCGGTGTAATAGTTAGCACCGCACGGCGCAAGTAATTTCAAAGTATATAGAAAGTGTGCCAATAAAATTTCAAATACATTATGTTTTAATTCCAGCAGATATCACAGCAGATGCCACATGTATTTGTAATATAGAGAAAAAAATCGAAATAAGCACTTTGACATTTTTTTATAGAAATCAAAATATGCATAATATTAATTATTTTTCCACTTTTTTAATGTATATTTGTATTTATTGAAAATTAATACAATACCGTTTTTAAACAAACAAAAATCGCTGCAATTTAGGGCTCGAACACATTTGAATTAAATCATACATTAGTGATATCTGTGATTTAAGTTACATAGCATTAGTTCTCTAAAAAGCACTAAAAAACAAAGGCATAAAACGAAAAAAGCAAAGCATGAAATTTGAGAAGAAAAGTTGTAATAAAATAAAAATGCGAGACGAAAATATTACATGCGAAAAGAAACACAAATACAAACAAAAAAATGCTTATGTACTTATACAAATGTGCGATATTCAGAACTAAATATACATACAAACATACATATGTATATCTACAAATAAAGTATATTAAAAGTCAACTTACAGAAACGTAAGAAACCGATGTTTGTAGCATTTATGTCACACGCTGTTAGGAATTAGTTAAGACGTTTTTAACTTCAATTGCACACACACATTTAAACTAACATTTTACATTGCATATTTTTGAAAAAGCATTAATTACAAATTACACATATTTAAATTTTAATTATTAACCACATTGTATTTTCTTAACACAATTTATTTGAATTGTTTATAATTAATAATGAACATGCTTTCATACTTATGTACATACACGTGCGTATTGTATATACGCGTGTGTTTTATTATAGCAATAAGAAATTGTTAATAACAAAAATGTTCTTTTCTGAAATGAACTTCATTTTTTTATAAGAAACCACAATAAAAAGGATTATGTAAAAATGAAAAATGGGTTTTATTAAAAAAAACTATATCAAGCATACATAATGTATGTATATAGGTAGGACATGTGCCATGATGTGATGTGATAAGATGGGAAACAGGCTGTTAACTGGCTCTATAAAAGAAAAGCAGGCACGGTGCCTGGCCAGTGCTTAGGTGGCGCTCGCACCGCGATGTGATGTGATTTAACAGTCATAATGTAATCTCGCGGGAAGCTGGCTGTTAGCTGGCTCTATAAAAGAAAAGCAGGCACGGTGCCTGGTCAGTGCTTAGGTGACTCTCAGGCCGCGATGTGATGTGATTTAACAGTCATAATGTAATCTCGCGAGAAGCTTGCTGTTATCTGGCTCTATAAAAGAAAAGCAGGCACGGTGAGTGCTGGTCAGTTTTAGGTGACTCTCAGCACCGCGATGTGATGTGATGCTCTGTAAAAGAAAAGCAGGCACGCTGACTGGTCAGTGCTTAGGTGACTCTCAGGCCGCGATGTGATGTGATTTAACAGTCATAATGTAATCTAGCGGGAAGCTGGCTGTTAGTGGGCTCTATAAAACAAAAGCAGGCACGGTGCCTGGCCAGTGCTTAGGTGACTCTCAGGCCGCGATGTGATGTGATTTAACAGTCATAATATAATGTAGCGGAACCCTGGCTGTTAGCGGGCTCTATAAATGAAAAGCAAGCACTTGAATCCGAACGATTAGTTTGTATGACAGCTATGTGCTGTTGTACTCAATATCGGGTTTCGGGAAAATTACACTTCGTGGCAAATGTTCAGGGTATAAAAATCGAAAAATAAAAATAATCTATCGCAAAAATGATTTGTGTAAATCTCATGCGATTATTTTTCCACAGAGTGTGCCAAGAAATTCAAAAATACAACACTGGGTATTTTCTTCCGTAAAAATGTATAAATGTGACATTGACAGTTCAGCCATAAATATAGCAAAATGTTAGCTAGTGCGCATGAGCAATTCGGCAAATTTTTGTTTTGCTATTTTTTGATAATTCTTGTAAATATCACCTACTACTTTCCACAACAACTTTTTAAAAAATTTCTGTTTATTATATCAAGCGAAATTTTTTAACTTATGTACGAAATTATATTGTGTGCGTGGGATTATGAGTTACAGTGAGCCCGACAGTGATTTCATCTGTTTACGTGAATGTTTATGATTTTTGGGGAACAAGCAACAGTTTGTAGCACAGTAGAAAGTTTGTAGTTTTTATTTGTACATACATGACATGTACATATACATATATAGTAAAAATACTAAAATAGGGACAGAAAGTGGTGTTTTCTAAAATTGTATGTGTGCCAATTTGTCTAGTTACTAAAGCGAGGCATAAAGAAAATCAAATGTTGAAATGTAAATATTGAATGCAAATTTTCAAAAAGTGTTTGTTTGTAAGCTTCAGAGTTAAATAAATATTGATGTTGGTACCCTGCTGACCTTGAAACAAAATGCGCCTCTTAAAGAATTTGATTACTGATTTGATAAAATGCTTCAGTAGCTGTTTTGAACATTTGGTTTAAACGAGTTTTCTATTTTTCATGCCCTGGCACAATCATATGCATACAAAAATATTGAAAACTACATATATAAAAGTCTTTTAAAAACTGTTTACCTTTTCATTTTATGGAAAGATCAGCGCATTGTTTTGCTATGCCATTTCTGTATAAATATGTATACGAAGTGCCGGCATGAATTATGCAACATGTATACAGAATAGAATAAGTCGTTTTTGTATTTAGTCAAAAGTAACAGCTTGCAAGTCACGCATATAATTTAATACTACTAAACTATAAACCATTTGCATTTATATACTGTGATCTTAAAATAATTTCTCCAAAGTAATTAATAGTAGACTCGTAAAAATAAATATAAATTTCCTCTTATGACTATGTATGACTATTAATTATACCGCCGCTTATCTTCAGATCATTGTCAATTCTTCATATTAGCGCACTGATAAGATTTTTGCTCAGTATTATCTCTTGTGACATTCGGCATAAAAGTGTTATTTTAAAAATTTCAGATGCTCATTCTTCCCTCACGCATTTTGTGCCAACAAACGCGTCAGTTACGAAGTAAACAAAATATTATAAGTACTGCTGTCCACAATTTACAACAAAGGGAACAATCTAGCATTGCCATGGAAAAATTTGGTCTGCCGAAACGTTTGCAGGGCGGCAAGCCAAGTGTTTGGTTAGTTGAAAGTTATAACAAATTTAATATGAACAAATAAAAATGTAACAAATTGTATAATTTGCAGGAATGAGTACATTGCGTTAGCTATGCAATACAAACCCCTCAATTTAGGACAGGGATTCCCAGACGAACTTCCACCATCTTATGTTACGAATGCCTTAGCGGATATAGCGAAAAGCGACAATCCTATGCTGCAGCAATATACACGTGGTTATGTTAGTAGCGAAATTCTCTTATACTCGTATTTTTTCTAAAAAGTTATACGATTTTTCCGTCACAGGGTCATGTAAGGCTCGTGCAAGCACTGAGTAAACTTTACTCAGGATTAGTTAAGCGTGAGATAAATCCGCTCAGCGAAATTCTCATAACATCAGGTGCATACGAAGCACTCTATTCGGCTATAATGGGTCATATTGATGATGGAGACGAAGTAATTATCATTGAGCCATTTTTTGATTGCTATGAGCCTATGGTGAAAATGGCAGGTGGTGTGCCACGTTTCATAGCACTGAAACCGGTAAATCAAATAAATTATGACTCCTAAATGCATGTTTAAAACATTGATATTTCCTAGAATAAATCGAATGGTACTGTGAGTTCTGCCGACTGGGTGCTGGACGATGCCGAACTTGAACAGCTTTTCAATAATAAAACCAAAATGATTATACTCAACACACCGCACAACCCAATCGGAAAGGTGTTCCATCGCGAAGAGTTAGAACGTATTGCTGCTCTATGTCGTAAATGGAATGTTTTGTGCCTATCAGATGAGGTCTATGAGTGGCTGGTTTACGATGATGCTAAGCATATTCGTATTTGTACTTTACCCGATATGTGGGAACGTACCATAACAGTTGGTTCGGCCGGCAAAACATTTTCAGTAACTGGCTGGAAAATCGGTTGGGCCTATGGACCAGCTAACTTAATTACCAATTTACAACTTGTACACCAAAACTCAGTGTATACGTGCCCTACTCCAATACAAGAGGCAGTAGCACGAGGCTTTGAGTTAGAGCTAACGCGGTTGGAATCTTCTGATTGTTATTTCAATAGTTTGCCACAAGAATTAAAGGTGAAAAGAGACTTCATGGCGAAATTTTTGCAGGATGCAGGCCTGAAGCCTACAATACCCGAGGGTGGCTACTTCATGTTAGCTGATTGGAGTAAATTGGGTATACTTTCCTAAATAATCAATATGCAAAATATATAAAGAACACTCAATTTCAGGTAACAAAATTGATTTAAGTTCTGAGGTTGATCAGCATCTGGATTATAAATTCACTAAATGGATGACAAAAAATATGGGCTTGCAAGGAATACCTCCAAGTGCATTTTACGGTGAAGCTCATAAAAACCTTGGTGAAAATTTTGTACGTTATTGCTTTATCAAAAAGCAGGAAAACTTGGAAAAGGCAGCAGAACTCCTTAAAAAGTGGAAATCTTAAAACCGTATAAAGTGTTTTTTGTCAGTGTGTTAGTATGTTAACACTCGTATTAAAAATACATTTGCATATATTTGTTTATCATATAATGATTTAATTTTGTTTTAATAATCACACAAACTGAATATGTTAGTTTACATATCAAATACTGATTTTACAGCCAACTCTGGCTTATCGTAATTCAATTCCTCCGGAGTTGGAATGCCAAGTTCATACAACGTTGGACGTATGTGACCTAATAAGTATGGATATATTTGGTCTACCTTATCGCCACATCTATCCTTGCATGCTTCCAACCACCTGATAGCTAGAGCTATGTCGTTGACACGGCGACAAGCACGTAATGCAGCTTCAATTACTCTTGGGTCGGGAATCACATCACTGCCCAAAATGTCATTCATGCCTTGGCGTAAATCCCAACCATCAATTTCGCAACGGTTAAAAAAATCTTCAAAACGTTTTGTAAAAATGTGTTCTGGCTCTTCTTCGTGCATATGCATACAATTACGGGATATTACCAAAGTAGGTAGCCGTTGTGAAGAACGCAAAGTCTTAGCAAAACCAAAGTACATGGAACGCAACATTTTCGTTTTGTATATAATACTGAATTGAAACCCACAAATGTAAGTTTTTTAAGCATAAGTGACGTAAAAAACATTGAAAGCTAGTAATTAAACAAATAAATTGCAAGTACATATGTATGAAGAAAAAATTCATTTGGGTTTCCAGATAACACTATACTAGATATGGTAATAAAAACTAAATTATATAGAAATTAAATGTGATTTAAAATTTATCGACTTTAATTAAATTCAACTGTGGTTTCATATATTTTATACCACCTATTTCTAACCTCAATTCAACAGCTGTTTTTTCTCTGCTATCAACACACTAGTAAAAGAATTGCACACACCAAAAATCGGATGGCTGTATTGATTACGCAACAAAGAACACAAATTTTCAGTTTTTCACACTGTCGGATAGTTTTTAATCCAACACATTTTATTGCATGAATGAATGTTACTCATTAATGTAAATAATTGCAGCACTTTTTACCTTAAACACTTTTTTATTTCGCTTAAGCATGATTCTAACTAAATGAGTGGGAGGCAATTTACATATCGTAAACTGATTTCAGTGCCAACTCAGGTTTATCATAATTTAATTCTTCTGGGGTTGGAATGCCCAATTCATCTAAGGTGGGGCGAATGTTTTGGATGAGGTATGGGTAGATGGTGCTCTTCTGGTCACCGCACTTGTCTTTGCAGCCTTCCAACCACCTAATAGCCAGAGCAATGTCGTTAACACGACGGCAGGCACGCAGACCAGCATCAATTATTGCGGGTTCTGGTACTAAATCCATGCCCAACAAATCATTCATGCCTTTACGAATTTCCCAACCGTCAATATCCTTGCGATTGAAGAAATCTTGGAAACGTTTGTTGAAGACTTCTTCATTTTCTTCGCCGTGAGAGGCACGTACTGAGCCGATTGTGGCAACGCGACCAGATAGGCCCATTGCTCCACGCAGCACGTTAGCAACTTGTCCAGAAGCGACACGCAACATTTTCTATGGAATTTATTAAATTAATTAAGGTTTTCCAATTATAAATTAAATCAAAGATTTTATAATGTATTGGTTAAGTAATAAATGTATTGCTAGTAGTACCTTTTTTATTAGCGAACAAGACGACGAGTAATTATTCACAAGACGTCAAATATCTTTATAAGAAGACACCTAATAAAACTTCAAATAAATTTGACAATAGATTTGAGCGAGCACAGAACTTGAATCATTCACGGCAAAATCAACCTACACAAGTAGAGGGCGCTACTTTATATAACATTTATAAATAAGCAATTTAACATATTAAGATTAAGTAAACTATTCTTACACTTGGATATATACAAAATTATATTTATTCATATATTTGCACAAATTTTAAATTCAATATCCTTTGAAATTAACTTAAGATAAGCTGTTGCTTTCAAACAAATATCAGTCCAGAATACAACTCTTTTTCTCTTCTTCTTGCTTTTGTACTTTTCACAATATTCATCGTACTTCTCAAAGAGGAACGAGTAAAGTTTTTTTATTCTTTCCATTCGTCTTTTTTTACGGGTGCGAGTAGTTGAACGTGATTTGGTGATTATTTTTCGTCTATCACAAGTAAATTTACACACAAAATAAAATATATTTATCTCAGTGAAGAACGGCGTTGAACGCAAAGGAGTCTTAAAATATATTCAGAAAAGATGTCGGAAACAACGGGGTAAGTGAATATAATAAATTTGTAGCGATATCGACAGGCGTATCATAGAGATGCACATACCTTCAACCGCTGTGTATATATATGTATAAAGAACAACAAGCACAGCGTTAGCGGCGAAGACAATGGCGTTTATAGTAGTATAATGGCCGTGATTCCGCCATCCAAAGACCATTTTTTAATACCACGAGGCACGATGTTCACTGCATTCTAATATCCAAAGGTCTGAAACTAGATTTTTTGAATCATATGCTGCAAAGCTTTCCGCAAATTCATTAAACATATAGGTTATGTTGAGAAGGAATTTCTCGAATAAACCAAAATATGCCGTTCGGCATTTATACATATCTTATGAATTTGGATATTGCTTTGTATATTATCAAAAAAATATTTTTTTTACTGTTTTCAACATTTGTTACATATTTATAGGATTTAATTACTACTACAAAATTAAGCGAATTAAAGTTAGGTTAGGGTGACACTCTCATATAGATTTTGTAGAACTGTGTGTACAATGTTTTGCTAGATAGCTAATCGTTGAAAAAAAAATTGACTGAGTTATGATTAAAGTTCATAATTATTTCAGACTCAGACTGAACAATTTTTGGGAATACCATATTATTTCGATATGCGCTTAGTAAGACTTGTTAGCAAATAAAAATTGCATTCAGTATATGTATAATACTGTATTAACACTGTAATTTCATTATACGATAGAGTATATTATCTAATTAGTGACTTTACACCGTTTTTTTCTTCCAAATCTCACAGAACAGTATATCCTCCAGTCTCTTGGGCCCAGCGTAACGATCTGCTTTATGTCATAATTGATGTGGAATGCATCAATATTGAACATAAGTAAGTGTACATTTATATTTTAAATTTAAGTGGTTATTTTAGTTATACAAAACACGTTCGTTTTAATTTATAGAGTGACAGAGAATAGCTTCACTTTCAAGGGCGTTAACGCTCTAGACGCAACCAAAAAATACGAAGTTACACTCAATTTCCTACATCCTGTGGATCCCGAAAGAGTGACGAGTAAGAACATTGGCAGATGTTTGGAGTTCACTATTTATAAGGTACATAAATTGTAATTTTATTTAGGAGATTCACAACGTGTGATAACGCACCATAAAATCATAAATTTTTACACTTGTTTAAAAAAATCGTTGTTGGATTGAATACAAAAATGAGTTACAATTACAATTCTATGTTATCGGTTCATTATAACTTTATGAGAGTAAAATACTTATACTCAAATTATTTACTTGCAAATTACAGAAAGAAGCAGGCCCCTACTGGCCCTCTCTTACCAACGATAAAATCAAATTGCACTTTTTGAAAGCAAATTTTACTAAATGGAAAAATGAGTCGGATGAAGAGGATGGTATGTATTAAAAGTGCCTCTACTAAGGAAGCCATAAATTCACAAATATTAAAAAAAAAATTTCAGAGGGCGAGCCAGAACCTCCGTTCAATAATCTCTTCAATTCATCTTGGAATAAGAAATTCGACGATTTAGGTCTAGAAGAAGACGACTCAGACGACGATATTCCCAGCTTAACTAAAAACGACGAGGATTCTTCAGATGAAGATAAGGAGAAGGGAGAAGAAGAGAAATCAGCACCCGAGGCTGAGAATAAATAGTTTAATAAATTGTTAAACACTTGAATAACGTAGTGCAGAAAATATGGAACTTAAGAGATGATCACAAAAAGAAACTCCAAACTAAACATAAGAATCCCTATTATTATAAATAAAACTATTTTTCCAAACGATTGGAAAGGAAAGAAATCAATTACACTGCGAAGTCATTTCAGAATCATCAGCGTGATGTTAAAACATTAATAATTGTATTGTTTTTCTCGAGATGCTCGTATACTCAGATAGAATTATAAGCCAGAAGAATGTACACCGTACAGTAGTTAGTCATGGGGCTTACACACCTACATTATTACATACATATATATTCACACCAGAGAACGTTTATTATAAATGTTTGTTTTTCCTATAAATAAAAGAGATAGCGATTTATCGACCGAAAATTCGATATGAATATTTTAAATTTTACATATAAATACGAGTTCAACGGATTTGCTCGCTTACGGGGTAGCGAGCTAATAATATTTAGAAATAGCAGTGAAAAAAGGGCAGGAATAATACAGAACGTTATTGAATGTTAAAAATATCACAACTTCATTTAATTATAGACAGTACCGAGACAGAATATTTAACGAAAGCACTACACATTACACCTAATCTACAAAACAAATTGTCATGTTGCTTGCTAATCAATCAATTTATTTATATTGAACACATATTCTATGCTATTTCTATATCTCTGCTAAAATGGGTCGGAATAAAAGAGTGTTAAATTGTGAATTGCAAAGGCTTCAAGGGTAAATAAACGTTATTTATCGAATATAGTGTTTCAATTACAAAAGGTTGAGGTAAAAGCGAACAGTGGTTTAAAATTTAAGCCTAGAGGCTGCTTGTTGTGGTGCTAGTTCTTGATCGAGTATGAATGTGAGCCGGTATGTAATTTTCATCAAAACTTTGTCTTTTTTCAGTTTTTATTAATATACTCTTTGAAAGAATTATTCATTGACTCACCATAGGCGATGCTGGTGGTCTCTTCATTAAGAATAATTTATAGTTTTCACTTTTAATTTCTGTGTTTAAACTGCACCGAACAATCATTATTAAGTAGTTACTCGTTACTTTTCACGGTATAACAACGAGATGTTTATTTAAAACTAATTTATATAAAATTACACTTTTTGATAAAAAAAAGATTGCAACATTGTAGAAATCTAAACCTGCACAACGGTTTGGATTACTTCTAACCTTACTAAATTATAAAACCACTGAATCGCCTTAATACAGTAAAGTTTATTTTAACTAAATACTTAACTCGAATTCACTGAATATTCTTGGAGTTGCACACACAAAACTGTGAAATTTGAGTGCAACTGTATTAATAATATCGCTGACTGGTTGCCGGGAAACCAAAATCAAATATAAATAAATAAATGAAAATCTGTCATAAATTTGTACAGAAATTATTTCTTTTATTTCTTTTACAATAGCTTTATTATAAAAAAACGTGAGAAGACGTATTTATCGTAAATGGTATGTTTCTACAATATGCTAATGGAACTCGGCTTTAATCTTTCTTATTTATTACCAAAGGCTTTCAATCGTCGTCTGTCTTTTATAGCAGAATGGTACCAAGAGGAGGCAGCAATTATACGTACTTTCACTATATGTTTTTTTCCAACGGGTAATGCTATAGAAGTGGTAAGTTTTTCCACTGGACTCAGCTTACAACGGTCATACATATATATTTAATTGATGTCCTTATGATTATTTTTGTTTTAGTATGACCAGCAACACAAACGCACCTTTCTCCGACGTACTAAAATGCCTGAACTCTCTGAACGCGATTTTTTCATAGGATCAAAAATCAACATCTTTGGAAGGCAATTTGATATCGTTGACTATGCCGATGACATAACAAAGAACACACTCGACAAATATCGCAAAAAGTAACTATACAATTTGTTATAATATTTGTTGTGACTACATCATAATCCATTATATCCACTTGATAGAACTTTTCTGCTTTTAAAAAATATCTGCATTCAACAATTGGGTCCTCTGCTTTGCGCTCTCATAGATTCTAATTTTAGCATAAACAGAGCTCTAATGGTACAATTCACACCTGAACAAGTGAAGCAATTCTTGAGCAATAAACGTAATGTCGAAGCATCGTAAGTTTGTTTTTTTAGTCACAAAGAACTTTTTTCCATTTATTATTTGTTAATATTGCTACTTAACTAATGAATTAGGAGCATGCTGATGAATCAGTTAATCGGCGGCCCTTCAATGGGTTTCGAAGTGATCGCTGATAATGCAGTACAAAAAATGAAATTATGCAAAGAACAAAGTAAAGAATGTTCCAATGATAACACGGTTGCTGCGCTTGTTACCTTATTCGAACGGGAAGAAACTCGCATAGGTATATACTGTCCCCAAGATGAGGAAGAGGCCGAACAGGTGCAGTATAAAAAATACTAAACAGTTCAGAAAGTCTATTGATATATTCCGAAAATTCAATCTCTTGCAGGACCTTAATTTCTTTTTTAATCCTAAAAATGGTTTGCAAGCAACACTGCGTTTAAAAAATTCGACATTAGGCATCATTAAACCGCATTGTATCAAAGATGGTTTGTGTATTTCATATGAGTGCTTAAAACAACAACATTGTTATGGCATCTTTACAGGTAATTTAGGGCGAATCATATCGGAAATTACCAGTAATGGATTCAAAATCACTGGACTGCGTATGAATTTAATGGAGCGAGTGAATTGTGAAGAATTTTTCGAAGTATATCGTGGAATATTGCCGGAATATATTGTAAGTATATTAATGCCATAAGCAATCAAATTGTATTTATGAAATAACATTTTTATCATCTATCATACTTTTTAAAGCCTATGGTGGCACAGCTCGCGAGCGGCGTGAGTTTGGCATTGGAAATTGTTGCGGCAGATGAAAATAAAAACAGTTATGAGGAGTTCAGACAGTTTTGTGGTCCAATGGATCCCGTCAGTTATTACGAAAATCTACAGTATTTTTTATAATAACTACTTTTTGTTTGCAGGAAATTGCTAAAATGTTACGTCCGCATACCTTACGTGCCAAGTTTGGCGTCAGTAAAACTTTAAATGCCGTTCATTGTACTGATTTGCCGGATGATACAATTTTGGAATTGCAATATATTTTCAAAATTTTAGATTAGTAATATTTTATATTAAAATTTAACAAGAATTTGTACAAATAAATAAGTTAGGCCATTTAACTACATATTTCGAAAATATGTTAATTACAACTTTTATGCTTAAACACTAGTTCTGCGACTACTTGTGCTTGCAGCGCTTGTATTGGGTTCCTCATATTTCTGTGCCAAATGTTGCGTACGAATCAGCATAGTATCGTTCGTATTGTTCGTAAACAAATATCCAGTCTCTTGTAGGACATAATCATAAGCCAACATGGCAAATACTATTATGGAAATAAACATTATGACAGCATAGAAAAAGTACTCGTTACTCTGAAATAAGTGTTTATCAAGTAAATGTAATTGTTACGCTATTTTGTTGTTAAATTACCTGTGAAACAAACATATTTAACTGGGTTAAAATCACCACAATGAGATTACCAAAAGCATTGTTAATGAACCATGCTGCAGTGACCACTGATTTCATTGAAGCAGGCGCCTGTAAATAAAACATATTTATTGTTTTATCAAGTAAACATAAAAGCGACTAAATAAACCTGTGTAAATGCAAACTTCAAACCGGGTATAGATAACAGTAATTCGCCTAGCATCAGTAACAAAAACTGTGGAATTTGCCAAGCAATATTTACAGAACGATAAGGATGACTCTGAAATGTTAAAAAGAAAACAATGTAGTATATGTCTGTTAACATATAAATTATAGGAATTTAATGTTTTCCTTATCCAAATACATTATATGAGGAATTATTTGCTTTTAATTAAGTTTAATTATAAATTTGAATATACATACATACATATGTATAAAACAAACCGACTTACATTAATATATTCTTGCAAGACGCCGGCACAAATAAAAGAAAGCGCTGAGCACACGCCACCAGCAGTAACGCTATGCAAAGGCTTAACCTCTTCACCAAATAAACGACGAATGCATGGTGTGCACATATATTGCCACAAAGGTATTAGTATAAAAAGCAAAATAGGTCCCATGGCTTTAGCCTGTAAAAATAATTACGAATTTCGATATAAACTATGTACATAAGTACATATGAGCATTATATGTTATACTACCTGATCCGGTTGTATTGTTATCATATCGGCTACCGTCATATTCATCATTGAAGCCTGAAATGTCCAACTGGAATCTTGTTGGGCCAATAGCGCAAAATATACCGGTAATGGCATGAAAAGTTTACAGATCTGAAAGTAATTTTTTTTTATTAAAATATAAATTGTAATATACTTATGTACGTAATAAGTATAAATACCTTTAAAACTCTGCCCACGTCTTTTATAAAATCCTCATCATATTTGCCCACTGCATATTGTAGCCAATAGGTGCGTGGTTGCTCAATTTGATGCTCGTTACGCCACTTTACAACCAAAGCGTGTTTAATACAACCACACAATTTTATAAGTATATTTTCCTCAGCAAGTTTCTCAGCTTTGTAATAAAATTTACCGAGATTGAAGATTGCTGTAAACAAGAATGTAGAAATTTTAATATTTATTTGTTTGAAAATTGTCTAAATGACAAAACGTACACCAGGAAATCACAAAGGACAAGCCCAGCATTCCAAAAACCGCCGGGTAACAGTCGGTCTTCCCGAAGCATTGTGATTTGGCGCGCACTAATGGTGGTACAATTTTACTCAGCAGTATACCAAAATAGTAAACAAAGTAATACAATGAAAAGTATTCAGCCAAACGAGTGGCCTGCTCGGGCAGCTTGAATTGCTGTGCACCCAAAGAGGTTATGCAAGCGCGTATTGAACCATTGCCTATGGCTATAAATAACAAGGATACCGATACTAGGAAACTGCAAATAAAATGATTTCATTGTAGGAGTATTACACACATACTTATGTATACACATATCCAAAGGTGTGCATGTGTAGTTTTCGACTTACATCAAGGATATTCCAACTGCGGGCATAACCGTCAAAATTAGCAAAATCCAACCGGTAGCGTAGAGTATGCAAAAGTATGAAATTGTGCGCACATTTCCAAAATAACTGTCAGCTAATATGGCACCGAATATCGGACAAAATTGACCAAAGAAATTGAAAATATGCAACATAATCGTTGCAAAGCCTTCGCTAAAGTAGAGGTCATCACGTATATATAAAACTAAGACAGCTGTAAAATAAAAAAATATATAAAAACTTGATATATTATTAATTGTAGGCTAATTAAAATGAAAATACATCCAACTGTATGTGTCCAATATAAGTAATTTCATTTTCTTTTGAAAACGCGATGCAAAATATATTATATTTCTACCAAGAACAGGGTATATTAAGTTTACCACGAATTAGTCATTCAGTTTTTGAGATATCGATCTGAAAAATTTCTTTTTCTTTCTCCCCCAAGAAGCTATTAATTTTTTGCAACCGCCAATATCGGCCAACTATAGCCATATAAACTAAGGATCAAAATCAAGTTCTTGTATGTTAAACGTGTTATTTGACAAGAAATCTTGACGAAGTTTGGCAAGGATTATTGCTCAAGACCACGCTACATGTCCTTGTAAGGAAATGTTTTTATTTGTGAGGCGTATTATAGCTTCGGTTCGAAGTTAACGATATTACTTGTTTTTTTTTTTAACATTGTGACAGACCTACATACATAAGTATGTATTTGTTTGTAATTTGTATAATTCAGTGAAATTTTGTCACAAAGGTTGTAATCCAATTCCAATCTGAAATTGATAATACATTTTGTCTTGCGGTGCAAAATTCATTCCTTCAAACGATGCTTAACAATTTTCTAAAATCAACTTAAGTTTTTGAATCAGTAAATAATTATGCATACTATATGTACATAAGAACGTGCAAATAAACATAAGCAACTGCATATATTAATATAAACATTAGTGATACCGGTATACACAACAGTAACAACATGTTTCAGTATTTAATGTATATATGTACATACATGCACATACATTCTGTTCATAAATTTAAATATTTACTTACTTCTAATACCATTTGCGGCAAACGCTTCAAAAAATTTTGTCATAAGCAAAAAAATAACGGCCAATGGATACTTATATTTAATCGGCGGTAAAGTTGTTGTAAGTCCATATTTTAATGAGAGCCTCCTATCATATTTTCGCAGATATGTACTTGGATCGGGCTGTATATCATCCTCTGATATCGATGTAGTTGACTCAAAGAGTGCAGGGAGTGCTGAAATATTTGCAATTAACGATTATTAATTTAAAGAAGGCTTATTCCTTAAAGTATTCCTTATTTATTACACTATTTTTTATAGATATTTACAATATTTAAATTTTAAAGCCGGTTCGTATACGATAACAGTATACATCATGTTTTTGGAGGCTTAGCTTAAGTCAACACACGTGTATGTATTCGCTTGTTTATGCAAGAAATCCAGAAAAGAGCAGTTAGCGTCACTTAACCAATTACATTGACCTATTATGATATTTATTTGTTTCTTGATTTTCATAATTATTTCCTTAATTAGCAATTGTAGCATCCAGAAAGTAAAAAAATTGAGAGTAAGCATTACGAATATATAAATGTCAAAACGTGTAAACAGTGTATGTGACAGAAAGGATGTACGTAAGTATAAACATTACTGACAGTTTCCGGTTTTTTTCAAAGAGCTTTAAGGAAACTCAAACTATCCGGATATTGAAAAGTCCTCTTTGTGAAATCTTTCGATTTTTAATTAGTAGTGTTCTTGACGTTTATGATATATCGTAAATATAGAGATGTATTTATTTAATTTAACTTTATCTTTCATATCCCCCACTATTTTAAAATTACGTTGTTAAAATTATATAATATTCACAGTTTGTTATGTTCATGTGTGTTTTAACAATTTTTCGGCTACATACAAACCTATAAGCTGAGGCACTTACTCTCTTCACTGACGATCTGTGAAGCGCGAAACATTGTGTCCTTTGGTATTTATACTTTCAGTGCGTGCATTAACAGGTAGATTTTCTGTCTTCTATATACATAATATACATATACAATATGTAATGATTAAGATGGAATCCGAGCGCTTGGTTGGTTGGTTGGCCTTTGAATGTGACGGAAAAGCAACGGCGGTGGGTGGTTGCGGTTGCTGTGGTATTTAATCAAATACCGCAATTATTTTATTTTGCCTGAGTGAAATACGTAAGCATGTTATTTTTTGTGTATTTGCAAATAAGTTGTACTAATTTTTGTGTTTTTTTACATAAATCGATTTTGGTTTAAGAAAAATATTAAGGGTCTAATATCTCCAGTTGTTTATTACATTTAAACATATTTTTTTATAATTCAAACACAGTGCATAACTTTTCGCTCTCAATTTCATTAATTTCATTATATTTAAACCATTTCCACGTACCGTTTTTAACCGTCTACGAACGCGCCTAACTTAACACTGACTGACTTGCTGTTGGCGATTGCAAATAAGCCGCCTGAGTGCGGTGTCTGATGCCACACCAAAGTGTCTAGCTTCGGCTGTGTTTCAGTCTAGTTGTCGGTAAACTGAAGCTCCATTATCAGCAAGTCGTTGCATTCGTTTTCGTTTCAGCTGCACTTTTTCATACGTAATCTGCCTGCAGTCATTTTTTACTAATTAATGTGCATCTGTATGTGAATGTAGAGCATTTAACAGATTACCAAGAATTAACCGAACACCTTTCTGTATGTTGCGATTAGAAGATCGGTCTTTCCTCAGCGTCTAAATAGGTATAACTATAATTTTAATCTTATCTCACTATACAAGCATAGTAAGCAAAGTAACAACATTTAGTCTGTAGATCTTCTTATCAAATGCTTTATTTGTAGCTCATCTTACGCGATGCATAATACATATATATGTATGTAAGTGTGTATGCTTGTACCTATTTAAATGCACATTCCTCTTAACAAAAAAAAAAATATACAAAAGTTGCTTCAGTGTAATGTTTTTGTACAACTAAAGGTTCACGACTCAAAGATATGAAAGATAAATAAAAAAAATCTGACTCTAAATATTATTATTGTTGTTGAGACATGATCTTTATTTATTTATTCCTGACAGTCATGGATTATTACCTACAATTGTAATATGTATTTAAAATGGCTGAATATAATATTTAAGTCATCAATTTTGTTGAGACGCAGCCGAGAATTTAGTGTGACTTAATGAACAAAAGACCTTTACGCAGTTTGCTTCAGGACAAGATGGTATCAAAAGAAAATACTTTCCAAAAATCCAGAAAAGGTGGGCACCAGAAACAACTTAATTGATTTATGTTGTTGTTGTAACCGTTATCTAGTCCCCTTATGGTGGTAATTTATATAGTTAAATGTGCTTACCATCAACAGATATTTCAGAATTAATCCATAGAATAAAATATGTAAATATAAACATATGTCTGCAAGTAAGTGTGTTGATTACAAGTCACGCGGTCTACAGATAAAGTATTGTAAATAATGCTTTTCTCAAGACAATCAGTGAAATGTTTAACGTACTACTGATGCTGTGCTCTGAGTCACAGTCCATTGCACGGAAGAATGTCGCACTTACAGTTATCATAATAAAACATTACATCATATATAATTAAATTTACTTTTTTATTACTAAGAATTATGAAACAGAAATGGGTAGGATTCACAAAAAAAGTTTCATGGTTATACAGAATAAATTTACTATATTATAAAGTACTATAATTTTTGTCTGAGCAATTCTTTGCAAAACGGTTCATGCTGGTATAAGGATTTGTATTGATAAGCAACTGAGATTGAGAAAAAATGAAATGGATGAGCTTGGTTAGTGTCGACATTAGTTTTTCTATACGTTGGCACATCGAAAAACTGTTGCTAATGAACAAATCAATTTTTCTGATTATTTTAATTAGTATAACTTCTGCGAGTGGATGTATATTCAAAAATGACTTTTACTAATTATAACAATTCGCCTTCGTACTGTCTTCGTATCCACCCGCGTATTCGTTGGTTATAAATCTTTACACTAGTTTCTTCGCCTCGAAGAAGCTCTTTAAGTGTCGCATCTGCCAGAATCCCATACAGACCAAAACAAAAGTTTGTGCCAATGACCACCATAAAACGCGCGAGTTGGTGCTTTCACTTGTATGACGGAAACGCTCCTCCCTATAACGTTGATAGTTCTGTTCTTTGGTGATTTGATCCACTTGATCAAGTAATTGACGTATGCGCAATTGTAATTCAGTCAATTTCTCTTTTTGTGCAACATTCGCGTAATCGATGGCGTGCTCGCCCACCTGTATATCCAAATGGACACGCAATTGTGCACCACTAAACCAAGCTGTGCTATTCGAATACATGCAAATTACATGTTCACCGGGTATATGTGAAGTAAAGGAGATGCGACCTTCAGAACTATAAACGCGTGAGAGTATAACTTTATCGTCGCTATCACGTACTTCCACATGCATGCCAATACCGGGAGAGGAGGGCATAAAACCATTAGACCGCGGGTCGTATAGTTCCACTTTGTAGTTCACTATAAAATATAAGTAGTTAAAAGCAAATTGTTTAGTGAAATATTTCGCAATGCTTTGTACAAAATATTAAGATGGCTTACCGATGACGGTGGTCTCATCAGGAACTTCTTCTATAAAACATTTTCGCTCTGTTTCTGCTATGTGGAAGTAAAGGCCAAATGTTGTTTGTAGAACACAAAGCAGTACAATTGAGGTAACTAAACATTTACTCATGATTATCCTTATTACAGCGGTTAAATTCTGTATAACTATGTGAAAGAATATTAATTTCTAAATTCGTTTATATCACCCCGACACGTATGCCAATGTAGAAAAATCTGACATTTAGTTATTTTCTTTACATATGTTGTTCTGTTCGTTTTTGAATCAATATTGCTTACAGGGTGATCGTGAGTAGTCTTTTTAATCGAATATTATTCCTAGCAAAATATGTTTGATTAATTTGATTAATTGCCACTAGAACATTTCACTTCCTGTTCTAATGGTACAAATTACTATTTTTTTAAATTAAATTGCTAATTCAGCTAGTTAAAGTTCCCCCTTTGAAATATAACTAAGGTTGGCATTCTTTTGCTAATTTTGCTTTGATGCCAGTTTTCGTGATTTGTTGACGTTTAAAGTATAATATTACAAAAACAAAATAGTTAAATTGCTGTGTAGGCAAATCAATTGCATATATATTTTTAATATTTAAAGAAATATGGATTTGACCTTGTTAATAGGTATAGCAACGGCGTTGCTAGTAATACTAATTGGATTGTTGCTTTTCCAAAGAAAATCAACAGGAGGTATGTGATGGATCATAATAATTATTATTACGTTGGTTAAAATTCATAAACTTTCGCAGACAAAGCAGATAAGCCAGCACAGCGAGGAGTTCCGGTTAGGGCACAAGAGGGTATTCCACGACGTGCCCAGATAGCTCGAAACCAGCGTAACCGTTTGCGTCAGAACGCTGCAGCAGCTGCAGCCGCAGATCAGGCCGCTGCTTTAGATAATGCCTTAGAAGCGAATGACAACGACGAAGATTGGGATGATGATGAAACTCCGTCTGGTCCGGTCTTGGATGAGAAAATGGGCGCCAAGAAACGTGCCAAAATGGAAGCAAAAGAACAAAAACGAATAATGCGAGAGCAAGAGCTAAAACAGCGTGAGGAGCGTAAAGTCAAGGAAGCTAAACTCGAAGCAGAACGAAAACAACAGGAAGAACGTGAGGAGGAAGTGGAACGTAAAGCAGCAGAAGCAGAGCGTTTGGCACGCGAAGAACGTGAACGTAAGGAGCATGAGGAGTACTTAAAAATGAAGGAAGCATTCAAAATTGAAGAGGAAGGTTATGAGGAAGCCGAGGATGCAGAAAAAGAGCAACTTTTACAAGATTTTATACAATATATCAAAGATAACAAAGTAATTGTTTTGGAGGATTTGGCAATGGAATTCAAACTGAAAACTCAACAAGTGATCGATCGTATACAGGACTTACAAGCGAATGGTACATTAACGGGTGTGATCGATGATCGTGGAAAGTTCATCTACGTATCACAAGAAGAATTACTTGAAGTAGCAAAATTCATAAGACAGCGAGGGCGAGTGTCTATAGCAGAGCTGGCTGAAAGTAGCAACAATCTAATTAATTTGACACCTGTTTCGAGTGCTTAATAGATATTTCAAAGAAGTTTAACAAATATTTTAGTGTAATTTTACTGTTTAATTCGCTTATAACAAAGTTTTATGTAAATTGTGAACAAAATTCAATGTACATATGATCCATTGTATTGTAAGTTCAATTCTTACAATAATATGTACCTACATATGAAATGTATAAAACAAATGTGTAGTTAATCCGACATATCCGCATCGTCATCGTCCATATCCATATCGTCATCCTCATCTTCGCTTGTTTCATCGGGGTCGGTACTTTGCGATTGACATTTAGGACATTGGCATACAAAAATATAGTTTTCTTTAAGAATCTAAAAAGACATACAAAACAGTTTTGATTACAGCTTCGGGAGTTTAACAGTTAATTCTACAAATTTATTTACTTTTTGTCTCGAATGTCTGCTGCGCTCCAGCTGGCACTCATCCAAGTAAGATATGCAAATTTCTTCACCAACTTGTATAGGTGCTACCGCTTTCAACACAACTATGTCGTTTGAATAAGGAAATGTCGAATGAGCGTTTGGTACACAACTGTGGTTAATCTTGCTTTGAAGTAGATAAAGTCCAGCACCCTCAGTGTTGAGAAATTCGCCCGCGACTTTAATGGATACATAGGTATGTATACGTGTGAAATAATAATACGTAATTTAACTATGAAGTAATTGTTGTTAACTTACATTCTCCCACTTTATTGTAAATATCATCAATATATTCGTCAAGTTTTGTCTTATCACCTTCAGGCATTGGTAAATCGCTCACTTTTTTCACCCATTCCGCCAACGGACTCGTCGCAATGCCCTGACTGTTTGTGCCAATCATGCCCATTAATGCCTTAAAAGCCTCCGCGTTGGTGAACTAAAGGCAAACACTTGAAAATATGTTCAACAAATTTCGGGAACATTACACTTACAGCAGCTAATTCCTCGTCCGCAAATGCTCTACAAAATGCTACAAAAAGTTGTTCCATTTGTTGTTCAAAGTGTTCCCCCAACATTTTGTGATATATTTTTTGTTCTGTATTAACTATTAGCGATTGGAAGGATTGAAGCGACTGGAGAAACTGCTCTTTGTTGTTACTTTGCTTATACATGGCCATTAAACGAACAATTAACATAATTGTACCAGTTTCCGGCGGATAATGCATTTTTCTGAAAGTATCCAAATTGTTGAAAAAAGTAATGTGCAAGATATTTGTTTACACCTACTTCCATATTTCATTCAATGCGTTTATTGGGTGTGTGTCGTCTGTATGGAAAGCACCCATACAAGCTATACGATGATATTTATTTAAAGCCTCCATACGACAATCCTCGGAACAGTACCGAACTTTACAATTGGGACATTGTGTAAATTGTTGCAGCCATGGTGTTGTTGGATCGTATTCTGGCAAAGGCACTACCAATGCATTGTTATTAGCCAATCGACGCACATTTTCTAAAACTGTTTCTAAAGGTCGCATACAATGATCACAAGCTTTATACCCATAAGCAGCATTCCAAGAGAACTGTCGTGACACAAAGGGCTCCTCCTCGAAAATAGTTTCACCAATAGCAAACGTTTTTGTCGAGATCATAGACCGTCCCTAAATGTTATTAACAAAATTATTTACTTACAAAAACAACACATTCATATACAGATTCTGACGAAAATTTTCTAGTGAGGAAGTTTCAGTTCCTCGAAAACGCTTTGTATACAAACATCGATATGAACGCATGATCTACACAACAAAGTTTCCCTTCCGAAGACTATGCTCAATGCAAGAACAATTTAATTTTTGTACGTAAATTACACACCTTGCCGGGAATTTCTTTAATTTCGAATGAATACATGGCTTCAATATCCCCAAAATACTCTCCTTTTAATTAGAGGCTAAACGTGCTGATTAGTTGACTATAACCCGGTGATATTGTTTTGATTTCGTTAATGGCGAAAACGTGTGCTACATCACACAGGGTGACAACCATTTCTAAAAATTGTGTGGATTAAGAAATTCTGATTTGGTCCCGGGTTTATTATAATATACATATATGTTCTAAAGAAATGTTATTACCTTTAGCAAAAATAAATTGTACATTGAAATTATATAGCGAATATATCTTTCTGAACATTTGGTTTGTGCTCTACACACTGTGAAAAATTATTCATTTTGTGGCATCCTTAATAACAACAATGCATTAACTACTCTTCCTTTGGTTAATACCGCGCGCTAAATTGAGGTGAATTTAAATATTTATTTTAAAAAATCCGTTGGTGGACACAAGTCATAAACAAAAAACAATATTATAAATATTTCTAAAAAAAAAAATTTAAGTATATCTTTGTGATTGAATATCTACTATTATCACAGGTGGAACGTAGCTGCTAAAGATATATCTGTGCTTGGTAAAGAAAAGAGAAGTCAATTCAAAGTTTAAGAATATAATAAAAGAAAAATAGAACAATTGTCGTTTTTTATAAGGAAACTACATGTTTGGCAAAGTCTTTCATATTGCTGCTGTTCATCTTTGTAACGACAGATAAATTAAGTGCCTAAAACAACGAAATCAGTAATAAGAAATGGCTCTATCTTCGATTTTTAATGTGTAAAGGGTATTAACTCAATTAAATGCTTTTCATCGATGTAAGTTGTGTAATCAACAAACATCTTTACACAGTATATTGTTCTGTCTAATAGCGACCTCAAATAATAACACGTTTTAGAAAAAAAAGAGTTACGAAAATATTGTTTTTATTCACATTTAACCAAAAACTCAAAGCATTTTCCGAAACATAACCCTTTTTATGTAATAGCAGGAGCAAAGAAACTTCCACGAATTTTGCAAAGAAAATATATGCATTTATTTGTTTCCTTTTGTTGCTTTTAGTTTTATGCACCACGCGCAAATACTACAGTTCTCTACTATTTTCCCACGTGTTTTTATTATTTTCAAATTTTTATTCAAATACAATATTTGTTTGTTTTGAGTTTTGTTTTTGTTTGCATTTAATTATGTATTATTAATAGTATTCGCTTACATAGATCAGTAATTCAATGTTTTAAAACTTCTTTTCTTTTTATTGAACTTTATAATTATAATAGCAATAATCATAATTACATTAATTTATAATTATATATAATAATAATGATAGTAATCATAATTGAATTAGCAGTACATAATAATATTAATAATAATAATAGTTTAATAGTAATATTTTATATAAAAAGTACCATCATATTTTTGTTTTATTTTTTATTTTACTTTTTCTTGTTTGTTTTATTGTAATAAAAACATAGATAACATTCCTTCCAAATATTACATTATATAATAAGCGTACGGACGCTTTCTCTGCACTTTGTTTTCGCCTTTTGCATTCGTTTTCACTTCCGCTACTAAAACTACATTTTATTTGTATGGTGGTTAAGCTGCTGCTTTAATTGGTATGAAATCTTTGTTTCGGTAATTGTTTGCAATTATATGGTTTTCAATATTTATTTGTTTGTTATTTTTTTATTATATAGGTTGTTGGTAATTTTGTTTTTTTAGCTTTTTACGATTTTATTTATGTTTGTAGGTTTTGCAAACTAGTTTGTATGTATATTTGTATGCATGTGTGTTAGTATGTATATTTGTATGTGTATGTATTTGTAATGTGGGAAGCTTTTGTTAGTTACAAATTTTCTTTTGTCTGGCTTTAGTGTCCAATTAAGGCGCATGTTTACTTACAACTGATAGCAACTAATAATTTAACCGTTATCTGCATCATAGAAGTATCATAATTCTCTTTATTGACTTTTTATAGTACAAGCAGTTTTGTGTTTGTTTTGTTTTATGTTGCTTGCTTTGTAGTTTTGCAATAATTTCTACTTAAGTTTAAAAAAACACTAATTTTTCTTCATCATATAAATATAAGAGGTTCGCTGAGCCCTATCAAAAAACCTTGATTATTACACTTGCCTTGCCACTGTTTAATGTGTGTATGTGCATGTGTGTGACTAAGCGTCAACACGCAGCCTTTCCGAAGCTCCTTTCGAGCCTCAAAGATTGTTGCACGATCCTTCGCTCTTCGTCCGAGTGTCAGCGACTCACTCGTTCCCAGCGTTGACTGCAGTTTGCACACACAATTAATCCAATGCATTCAAAAAAATTTAAACACTCTCCTCGAATGTTTTTTTTTTTGTTTTTCTTTTTCTTTTATATTAGTAAGGCTTTGAAGCATTCATAGCAACGTTCAAGTTTATCAAATCTATTGTTTGTTTGTAATTCGCTGACTAAAAAAACGCATACTTAAATATATGTATGTATGTATGTATATAATATATGTTTGTTTGTAGCTTGATATATTAATGTATAATTAAAAAAAAAATTATTCACTAACAAGCGCCATCTCGCGTGCCGTCGTTGTTGGCATGCCACCCAGCGCTGAGGCTGCCGACGCGGCCGTTTCCAATTCTCTGTCATCATCCGCTGACGCGTCGAGCGATTTCTTCAGATCCACAAATTGCCCAGTCACGACATCATCATCATTATCACTTAACTGATCGGCATCGTCCACGGGATCTTCTTCCGCCTCGGCGGCAAAGGACACTTCAGCGGTATTACTACTATCACCATTTTGCTTTTGTTGTGTTGAGGCATCAAGCTCCTCATTCGACTCGCTTTTAATTTCGTCACCGTTCGTTGGTGGCGCCGATGTGGGCGCTGTTGTTGTTGTTGTCACCAATGCTGGCTCCTCCTCGGGTATATCATCAATAATACTACGACTGCCCGATGATTTTGTATCGGCATCTTCGTCATCGGACGATTTGCGTCGCAAAATGGGATCAGAGGCGCGTAATGAATTTTCAGAGTTGCCTAAACCTTCGCCACTTGGACGTAAAACCAGGTACAACAGTATATCGGATAGTGAAATAATACCAATCACTTTCTGATTCTCATCAACGACAACGAGACGATGCACTTCGGCGCGCACAATACGCTCCATAATTGTGTAGAGTGTCTCATCTAAGCGACAATTGTGCACACCTTCGAACCATTCGTTGCGGTGTTCATTTGCTTTGCGCAGCGAGACATCTAAATCGTTGTAGGTCTTCTCGGCGGCCAAGTTCTGCAAAAAAAAAGGAGGTTGAATACAGTGTAAAGCTAGTGTAAACAGTCTATATACATATATGTAAATCGGGTTTACTGATAACTTAACAATTCTCTTTCTTTTGGTAAGGAAACTCTCTCCACCCCTGTTTTATGACTTTATTGCGAGATAAGAACCTAATGAGATCTAAATACTTACAATTACGTCGAATTTCGCGTAAATATCAACAAGCCGCCCTTCGGAGTCCACTAACGGCAAAGCCGATACTCGTCGCTCCACAAATTTCTTCAACGCCATTATAATGCTTGTGTTCTCGTCCGCAGTCTCAATGTTGTCGTATGTGCCGATCCTTAAATCACGCAAGGTCTTTTGCATATACGAGGGCTTTGGTAATTCGTTAATCTGCAACCAAAAAACAATTCAGTTTTAGTTTGAAAATAAACAACAAAATAAAATAACAGTGAATTTGGAGTTGAATACTGCATGGGTTACATGGGTTTCAAAAAATCGTATTTTTTTATTGTCTTATTAAATTCTACCTCTACACCCCTAGAACATTGTCCTAAATTTTCAAATTAATTAGAGTAATAGTTTCCGAGAAACAGCTTTGAGAACTTGGTCACTCGTGGCTAGCTAGGCTAAGTGCGTCGTCTTTAAACGCGTTTTTCTCGAAACTGTTTTTTTGAAGTCGGCTGGTAAGATTTCTCGAGGACTACTCAACCGATCTTTATGAAATTTTACACAGGTCTTTGAGATACGTTTTGTAAACGTCTTATGATACAATTCTTAAGGACTTCGACAAAGGATTATTTAAAAAAAATTGTCCCGAAATTTAAATTTTTTTGTTAAAATGTCTGCCAAAAATTAAATTTTAAGTTTTTTTCCTTCGTCGAAGTTCTAAATTAAGGTTTTAGCTAAAACATGTATTTTTCACTTAAGATGGTCATGTAAGGAGTTATCGAGGGGTCACCCGAGATGGTGTCGCAATGGCCGAGTTTAAAATATTTTTTCTTTGCTAAAACTGTATGTTTTTAACAATAAAAAATTCTAATAAAATATTTCATTTTTTATATGAGAAAAAAAAAATTGTTGAAAAAAGGCTGTTTTTTAGCCGAGGAAACCCATGTAGCAATATCTAACTGTAAATGAGTTTGGTTTTTATACCAAAAACTGTTTGGGTAACATTTTAGGTTGTTACAACAACAAAAACAATTTCAAGTTAAAATCCAATTTAACAGTGTCGACAAACTGGTATATAATATTCCCGCATAACCTCAATTTTTTTAGTACTTTCTACTATTCATCTCCAAAACATCAACTAACATTGCCATAGTACAAGTATACTTACATATAAGAAGAGGAACCTCAGTATGCGTTTATGTGTTAATATATACAAAACATTGCCCGTCGCTGGATCAATGACTGGTAATCGATGGATACGATTGTGTATGAGAATTTTAATGGCATCGTAGAGTGAAGCATCCGGACTGATGCTAACCAATGGCATAACCTGATTGTGCAGCACATCTATAAAGTACAAATAATTAATAAAATTAATTAGTTACATGTAGAAAGTTGCAAATATTGTCGACACTTACTTCGCCATGTGTCCAATTTGTGCTCCTCCAATTGTTCCATTGATGCATTTGGTGACTTATAATACATTTGTAGAATCTTTATAAAATCGGTTATGGTTAACATGCCAACGAATTGTTGTTTTTGTGAATCCCAGAGCGGTGCTGCACGTACACCATTATAGACGAGTGCATAGAAAGCTTTCTTCACCAGCAATTGTGTATCGAATACAACCAATTTAGCTGAGGTTGGTATTAGATCATAGCACTTATGGAACCGGAAGAATTTCACGAAAATTTGTGAGTCGTCTTCTTCTGTAAGAGAAAAAAATTTCATTAGATTAAACATGTGTAAATAAAGTGCTGAAATAGCTTATATTTAATTATTATCAATGCATAAACTGGTTTTGTGGTGTAAATAATAATGATTACAAGTTTTGCACAATATACATAGACATATGTATGTATGTATGTGTGTATTGCACAATATTTATGTTTAACATACAGAGAAACGACCAGCCAAAATCAAAAAATCGGTATGGGTTCGAATTAAAGTCCGATTTTGGAGCACCACCCCGGTAGCCTTTCTAATAACCATTTTGTAAACGTCTTATGCTACAACAACAGCAACAATAAATATAAAATTGATATCTATTAGTTTAAATTTATTATTGTTCTTGTAGCGGCAGAAGACATTACCGAAATAATTTCATAAGACATTACCGAAATAATTTCAAGGAATTTGGCCGCATAAATATCCGGGTTCGTTCCGGTTACTTTGACGAAAGAAAAAATTAAAATTGAATATGGAGTGAAATTAAAATTTTTATATGTGGTTAATTTTTATAGTCATTTCGAAGGTATACCAAAAACACTTTTTAATTAAAAATGTGCAAAATAATTTGAAATTTTCTATTTCTTGAGTGTTTTATGCTAAATTTAGAGCTTTTCCAAACACAAAATTAATAAAAATTGCTAATTTGAAAAAAAATTAAAATATTCTAAAATTTAACTTCATTTTTCATATCATCAATTACTTTAATTTATTATTCTTATAACTTTTAATTTTTTGCACATTTTTTTTTATTCTCAATTTACCAGAAAAAAATTGTTTTCATTTATTTATTAATTTTTTTAATCGTTTACAATTTTTTTATGTTTTAATATTTTAGTTATTCTCAAAAAAAGTAGTTAAAAAATTTAAATATTCTAAAATTTTACAGAATTTTTCATTTCTTTAAGTTATTAATTTTTATGAATTTTAATATTTTTAAAATTTTTAAATATTGTAATTGTATCAGGAATACATACAGACATCTTTTAAATTTTTCAAAAACTAATTTTTAAAATTTTTTAATGTGGGAAAAAAATATTTTAAAGTTTTTCTTCATTTTAATTTTTTTATTTTTATAATTTTTGATTTTTTGCGCATTTTTTTATCATTCATAATTTACCAAACAATCATTTTTTTCATTTATTTATTAATTTTTTTTTACATTTATTGTTTATTATTATTTTTTATATTTTGTTATTAATTTTTTATTAATTTTTATTTTTTTTGTGTGTTGTAATTATTTTTTAACACAAAATTAATAAAAATTTTGAATATGAAAATAATTAAAATATTCTAGAATTTTACTTAATTTTTATTTCTGTAATTTATTAATTTTTATGAATTTTAATCTTTTGCAAATTTTTAAATATTATAAATATATCTGAAACATATACAGCATTTAAACTTTTCAAAAACAAATTATTGTAATTCGTTATTGTGAAACAAAAAAATATTTAATTATTTTTCTTCATTTTTCATAACTTTACTTAATTATTTTTAAAACTTTTTATTTTTTACACATTTATATTATCAATTTATTAGAAAAATTTTGTTATTTATTTTTAATTTTTTATTTCGTTTTTTTTATTATTTTTATTTTAATTATTTTTAATTTTTTATTTTTTTATATTTTTTATATTTTTTCTATTTTTTTTATTTTTTTCTCGTTTTATTTTTTAATACTTTAATTTCTTTTTAACTTATTGCTATAAAACTTTACAATCACTCAATAAATTTTTCTTTCCAAAAACATTTCCATTGGTTTCACGCGCTCTCCCACCTGTTTTGAGTAATTGTCCCAAACATTTCTTCCATCTCTCCGATACCGTTTCAAATTCCTTTATACTCTCTAACGGATAGTATTGCTGCGCCCACCAAAGATCCGTGGACTTTGAGCCACCACCGACTTCCAGACGACCAGCATGATTGGAATAGAAATGAAATTGTAACATGCGGGCGAGGATTATATACCTAACGGTTGATTAAATATCAGCAGAACTGCGTTCTGACAGCTGCTGCGTGTGTAGTTTCGCTTTTGGCCAGTGTAAAATGTCGGAATGTTGCGCGTTAAAAGCGCAACAATGTTGCCAGCGTGTTGCGCGAGTGTGTTTGTTGCGGCGTTTAATGAGTTTACTTTTCGTTGTTGATGTTTTTGTGGAGAAAAATTATTTTGTTTTAGCTGGCGCATTACCGCTGATTTGATTTGATGAAATTCCAATGTATTTTTTATGGTAAAAATTTTGTAACTATCTTTAATTATTATTTTTTTTTTAATAAATTAATTTTGTTGTAATTTCTGGATTTTAATTTAATGTTGCATGGTTTTTGTATTAAAAACACCGCTCACTTACAGCACTTTTATGGCACTAAACACAATTCACTGCAATTATCCGAAGTTTTTTCTGTTCTTATACATATGTATGTATGTAGGGTTGTATATTTCATACAATTTTGTTTATTATTAAACGTTTATATTGTTGTTGTATTTGCGCTTTAATTAAAATGAAAATTGATATAGCAGCGCTTCAGCTTCTTGGCTCTAGGCATAAATTTCATAGCAGCCTTTTTTAAATTATTTTATTTACATACTGACATATTTGCGCTTTTATTGAGTGTGCGCTATTGATAGCGGGCATAAAACTTTCAATTTAGTCATAGAGAAAAATAAAACAAAACAAACAAAAAATTAAAATAAATAAAATAGCTGGTATTGCTGTTATTAACAGAAATAAGAATGTTTCACACAAAAAAAAATAAATAAAAATAAATTGAAATAAAACAAAAAGCTAAACAAAACTTTAAATATTTAATTAAGTCTAAAAAAAATAAATGAAATAAATATAAAATAAAACAAAAATTTAAATGATTAAGGAATTGTTTTTGCTAATCTACACGCCACAAAATACCGCAGTCAAAAATTTAAAAATAAAAAAAATATAAATAAACCTGTCTTGCGCTCTATTTGCCATGAAAATTGTGTGTGGCATTAACACATTATAATTACCGACCCTATAAACAAAATGCAATTTATTTAAATTTTTTTTCAATTATCATTATTACGCTCGGACTTGAGGTCTGACAGCAACCGAAAAGCATTTGTCAAAACCAACAATAAACAATTCAGCACTAGGTTGCAGCAGTTGTACATATGTACATAAGTACATACAATACATACATACAAACATGTGTACATAAGTACATTACAAACATGCCACAATACATACATACATATATGTAAATATGCAACAACATGTGGACATACTATTATTATTTTTTTTTATTGTTCTGCATACATATATTTTTTGTCGTTTTCTATTCGCTGTCGTTGCATTGTGCGAAGTCCGATGAAAATGAAGTACAATTTTGCAATTTATTTTAACAATATGCACCTTGACAAAATGAAAATGAGCGCAACCAAGCTTTGTACGGCACACGCTAGGGATCAACACAATATGTAATTGCACACAACAACAAACAGCGCTGAACAAGCAGCAGCTGGCTAATGCAATGGGCGGCGAAATACAGAAAAAGTTAGATAAAAAGCAAACAATGCTTGAAATAGTGGGAGATTTTGAAAATTTATTGAAAAAATAATAAATAAGAGATTCGATAATGCCGGAACTCAGATTACCGAGACTATATCTCTATATACATATGTATGTTGTATGTTATACATATGGCATATGTGTGTATGTTTTTTTTATAGTCGCTTCGTTTTTCAACATGCCCGTTAGCCCGATTAATTCTGCCCACCAGATTATGTTTGCTAATTTTACTGCTGCTCTATGTGATTTATGTCAGTTGTTTGTTCGATTCGTCACTATCTAAAGTTTGGCGTAAAGGCTTAACACAACGAAAGTAATAATCGTAAATTGCTTACATTTGTGATCTTTTTATTTATTAAAGTAATTTTTGTTAATTTCTTTTTTTTTTTATTATTATATTTTTTATTAATTTTTTCGAATAATACTATCCAATTTCAAGATCATGTAGAATCCTATGAATATTTAAATTAAGTCTGCGAATTTATTACAATTTTGTAAGATTCTAATTACATGCCTCGTCAACTGCAATGCAAACCGATTTGCCAACGGCGTTGGCGACTTTATTAATTAAGTACATGGCTGGCATAGACTAGATTGCGAAAGATCTAAAATTGTAAGAAAAAAATTTATTTAGTTGCGGGCGTCAATGTAGACATGTGGAACCAACAACAAGTGCAATTTTCAAAAGCTGTCCTAAAAGCTAACGTTCGTAAAACACACACAACACAATTTAGAATAAAACTCAACCCAGCCTCTACATATGCTGAAAGCTTTAATTACGCTTCACATTATTTATAATTTTTTCAATAAAATATAAAAACAATAAAAAAAATATAAAAATAAAAAAAATAAAATATATAAAATAAAACATTAAAAAATTTCAAAACTAATTTTTTTATTTTGAAAAATCGAAATTTCAATAAAATAAAAAAAAATATGAAAATATAAAAAGTAATAAGCAACATAAAAAACCCTCAAAATTATTTTTTTATATCGAAAAATCCAAATCATAATTTGTTGACTTGAAAACATTATTTCCGCATTATCAAGCAATAAACACCATTCATCTGCGTCAATTTACATTAAACCGAATGCATTTTACGCATGTTTTTCTAAATGTACACACTTACAAACCGAACACATACATATATACATACATACATACATATGTACATGCAAATATGCCAGACACCCGCATTATGGCCATTCGGCGATTTTAAGCAAACACTGTTTAAATTTTAATTAAATTTGCACTTTAATTATTTTCGCTGTGTAAGCACGCCATGCGGTTTTCTGGTTATCGCCAAATAAATTAGGCAAATAGTTTTGCAAAATTTATTTTGGCAATCAAACAATGTATTGACCAAAGCAACGAAAGCCAGAAGAGCGCCACCCCTCTCAAACAAAAACCAGACGAAGGTATGTGCAAACGTACTCAAATACATACACATGCATATAAGAGATAGTCAAAATTCTAAATTAGATATAACTGTAAATAAAACTGCGAGGAGCGCACAGTGCGCCACAGATAGTGTTGTCTATGGTAAGAGTTTTGGGATAATTCTAAAACACGCCTATTTATATGGCATTGGCTTATAAAGAAAACGTAGAACGAAAATATATTTGGCAAAGCAGTCAAAATTATTTCAATTAACTATCCATTTAGATCTGATGTGGTAATTGCACGTACCGTCTGTATATGCATCAATAATTTTTCTGTCACTGCTGCGTGACTGAATAAAATAAATTAGAATATTAAGGTAGGTGCGACATACATACATATATACATATGTATATATATATAATACATATAATAGATGAACTTGTAAATCAGTAAACGAAATTTGATGCTATACTTATGCATATACATATGTATGTATGTGTATATATTTGTTTTTTTGGCAATGCTTTCAATCTTAATTCAAATACAAATACATTAATTAGTTGCGAAAAATGATAAAGAAAAAGTCTCAACCTACATTTTTTTCAGACATTGCCTCCTTCTCCTGTCATTTTCAACTCAATTAGCCAAAAATAAATTTGCATATTTCTTGTACGCTTTCAGTACGCTTTTAATTTAGCAGCATTGGCCTTTTAGAATTTTTTCTGGTTGATTTTTCCTTTGGACAAATCAATTCATCAATTAAAATTGCATTTTTTGATTATTTGCTCCAACTGACAGTTTGTTCAATTTGAGCATGAGAGAGCAGCAGTGAACTGTTTAATAAAATAGCATGCGATAAAACTATCGCAATTGAGTTTGCAGAAGAAATATAATGAAATAAAAAAAATGCATTGAATTATAAATTGATTTGAATCGATTTTTGATTGACGTTTCTACTAAAAAATGATTAACCGCAGATGTTCTAAAAAAATTTAGAAAATTTATGTTATACATATGTATGTATGTGTGTAGCTTAAGTTTATTTAAGTTATTTTAAACATAAGAACAACTGTAAGGCAGTTTAAAATTTTAAAATTTAGAAACACTGCAAAAACGATCGTATAAAAATACGAGCGAGTTAAATTTCTTTCCTTTTAATTTTAATTCTTTTATTTGTTTTTTTTTTTTTACATTTTAACTTTGATTAAAAAATAAAATAAAAAAGCCGCACACACATCCCAGATTAAAGTGAAATTTTGGCACACATGCCACTAGCAAATACAGGGGTTTCCAAGAAAAGTGATATGATTTCTTAAAAAAAAAAATTAAAAAACCGACTAACTGTAAAAAAAATTCCAATGTTTTTATATTTAGTGGCCTTCATGACTTCTTTTGCAGGAACGAATTCCATGAAACCAATTTTCAAGTACTTTTCCACTAAATTAAGTCGTATTCATGGATATCACGCTCTATATTGACTTCTAAAGCTTGAAGAGAGTCTGGTTTATTGCAAATGATTTCTTGTTAAGGCTTCTAAAGATAGAAGAGAGTCTGGTTTATTGCTAAAGACCAATAACTTCAAATAACCCCACACGAAGTGGTCTAATCGAGTTAAATCACAACTTCTTGGAGGCCATTCAATGTTACAGTTTCTTGAAATAATCGAACCTCCAAATTTTTCTCGCAATAATTCGATTGTAGCACATGCTGTGTGGCAACGTCTCGTTGGAACCAGATGTTGCCAAAATCAACTTCTTTCAATTGCGGTCATAAAAAGTTGGTTATCATCGATCTAAACCGCTCTGCATTGACAGTAACGGTGTCATTAGCATCATTTCGAACGAAGTACGGGCCGATGATTCCACTAGACCAAAAACCACACCAAACTGTCAATTTAGGTGAGTGTAATGGTTATTCATGAATAATTTGTCGATTTTCTTTGCACCAGAACCGATTGTTTTATTTATTGACCGCAACATTATTACGACCATAAAATGGCAAAAGCGCACGAAAAGTTGCAATTGGCGAACGATTATTTGATAATAAAATTGAATAATTTGTAAAAGTTGTTCTTGCATATATATTATGGAAATGATGAAATTGTAAACATTACTGAATACAATGAAAAAAAAAATTAAAAATCATGACATATCAAAAATGGCCGAAACGACACTAAGAAATAATATCATCCCTATTGGAAACCCCGGTATTTTGAAAACATAAGAAAATTGGTCTAGGTATATCAAAGCGGTGGTGATAATAAATTAAAGAACAGTAATGATGATAATCACAAAGGAATAAAAAATACAAATACAAATGCAATTAAACCATAAAATTTATATATACATATAATAATTTAACAAATAGATCTATAAAATAAAACAAAAAAGTAAATAAAAAATAAAATTTGTGTTCTCATAAATAATATAAGCAAAAAATGTAGAAAAATTATATATTTCATTCTTTACGTCCACGAGCTGCCTTTTCTCAAGCCCATGCCATATTTATGTTTATATATATGTACATACATATAGTATATACATACATATGTGATTATATAGCTGAGTATAGTATGCTTGTAAATAGATGATGATGCATACATAGTGGGTGTATAAACAATATCCAACGCTATCAAAGCTTTAGCGGCAACAAATACTATGTAGGGAGAGCCACAAACGAAAAAAATTTGAATAGAAAGTGGGTGCTGCCAAAAACACACCCACCACTCGATTTGGCTGCAGGCAATGTGTCTAGCGAGAAAAAACAACAAATATATGAAAAAAAAACAAATATTACAAAAAAATAGCAAATATAAAAAAAAATGAGATATATCAGGCTTTAGAATATGTTATCTCATAAAAAATGGAACAAGAAGCGAAAGTAATGGTTCTTGGATTATAAATTCAGGATAAAGAAAGCACATACAGCACATTGTTTCATTTTCAAAATATTTGAATAAGCAAAAATGTCTATGAAAATGTGGCTAATGCATATAAGAGAGATTTTATGCAAAGCAAAGGATTCTCAAAAAATTTGAGCAGAATTTTTAATTTCTATGTTGAAATTTTGAAATCCTCTATTTGTAGAATCAGTCCAAAACGCATCTTACAAGATCGAAAAGAAACACTCAGACAAGCGGTGTAGTCGATTGTTATACCATATATTCGAGTTAAGTTCTTCGAGTGCCGCTAAAGTAACGTTAAATGCATTCATTATTGCTGTGTTCAACTAGCAAATAATCGTTTATGAGAAATAATTATTTTGAACCATCAAACCATACAGGAACTTTAATATGTTTATTGCAAAGCAGATTTTGGAAATGAGTATTTTTTATTTACTTTTTTATTTTTAAAATTATTTATATATTTTATTATTATTATTTTAATATTATTGATTATATATTTTATTATTTTTAATTAAATTTATTCTTTTGGCATTATTTAATTTTTTTTATAAATTTTATATTTATATTAATTTTTTTTTTTAATTTATTATTTTTGTAACCTTGAAAAAAATATTTTTCAAAAGTGTTTTTTTATTTAATTTTTGTTTTTGAATTTCATTAATTATTAATTAATTTTTTAATTTAATTCTTAAATAATTTTTTATTAATTAAGTTTTTATTATATTATTTTAAGATAATTGTTTATATATTTTATTAATATTTTTATTAATTTTCGTTACATTTTTTTAAATTTATTTTTTGTTGTATTATTTATTTACTTTAATTCATTGTTTTTTATTTATTTTATTATTATTATTTAATTAACTTTAAAAAATCCCTTCAAAAGCGTTTTTTTTTAATTTTTGTTTTTGAATTTCATTAATTATTAATTAATTTTTTAATTTAATTCTTAAATATTTTTTTTTTAATTAAGTTTTGATTGTATTATTTTAAGAAATTTGTTTAAAATATATAAATTAAATTAAGTTTTTATTATATTATTTTAAGATAATTGTTTATATATTTTATTAATATTTTTATTAATTTTCTTTAAATTTTTTTAAATTTATTTTTTATTATACTATTTATTTACTTTAATTTATTGTCTTTTTTTATTTATTTCATTATTGTTTTATTTTTATTATTTAATTAACTTTAAACAAATCTTTTCAAAAGCGTTTTTTATTTAATTTTTGTTTTTGAATTTCATTAATTATTAATTAATTTTTTATTATATTATTTCAATATTGTTGTTTATACATTTTTAATTATTATTCTTTATTCAATTTATTCTTTTATCATTATTTTATTTTTTCATTATTATTATTGTTGTTATATATTTATTATTTGTTTTTAAATATTTCTTAATTTATTTATTTTTTTATTATAATATTAATTTACTGTAATATTATTGCTTATTTATTTTATTATTTTTTACTTAGAAAAAAAAACTTTTCAAAAGCGTTTTTTATTTAGTTTTTGTTTTTGAATTTCATTAATTAGCTCTTCGTTTGTCTTTTTGCTTTCGTTCAACGAAAAGGGGTGAAGGTTATTGTTGTTGTTATCTATTAGTCGTTGTCATTTACGATTTTTGCACTTTAAAAATATTTCGGCGATTAAATACAAACGGTTCAATGTGTTTAAAATGTAAGCTTTTCATTTCACTACACTTTTCGTTTTGCACACAACTAAGTGAGCTGCTTGATTGGTTTAGCAGGTGAAACTTATTTATTTATTGCAGACAAATCTTATTATTTTATTTTTATTTTTTTATTTTAATGGTGTTTCATTTCCTTGTAGTCCTAACGATGCATGCACTTTTGCAGATTTGTCATTTGTTTTTAGCGTAATTAGCGAGCTGAAATTTTGAATAATCGTGCTGCTCTTGGTAACAAGCGAAACAGATTTTTAAAATTTATACCGAAACTTATTTTTAATTAATTTCATATCAGACACTATCAATATCACAACACTAGTTTTTTTCGAGTTGAAACTTTAAAATTTAATGTTTTCCTTCATTTATTTTCGTTTTCTCCACGTTATTTGACGTTAATTTGCAGCATTTTTCTTTACGACATTTTCCGTTTGCTTATTTATAAACAACAAATTTGCATGGTTTTTACGATTTGGTTAGGCGGTGACGCCACTGTCACCGTAACACACTTTGGCTCAGCTTTCTTGCTTGCCATCCATATTTTCTGTGCTAATTTACGTTTGCTTTCATCTATTTGCAGAAATAAATTTCGTTCTAAACGTCTCGAAATTTTATCACAGACTGACCAATAGATCACCACCATACGTTTGTTGTAGTGCGCGCAAATTTTCACGATCATTTATAGATACTATTTTCCTCTATCAGCCGCTCACCAACGCCGACAGCTTCGGCATTGAGGAAAATCCTCTACATCGATTTTCATGCACAAAAACAAAATTAAAAAAATGAAAAAAACTTGAAACTACAAATTTCTGAAGAAAGATCGCTTCATACACTCAAGTTGTGTGCATTAAGAGATCTTGATATTTTTCGGAAATTTTCTCACGAAAAATAGCACAAAGCGATTGTGTTTTTAGAGAAAAGCGCTACGGCAAACTTGAACTCATTAGCGCAGCAAAAGAATTCAAATACTCAACGAAAAGCTGAATAAAAGCAAAAGAAAATTGAGTTGCAACAATTTTGAGTTTGTTTGCGGCAATTAAAATGCGAGTGTGTTTAGAATTTTGGTGCACAATGAGTTTAGAATTTCGCACAGAGTCAAGAGACACGCTCAATGCGATGCAATAAATCTAGACGGACAATTAGACAAGTGCAAGTGAAAAAAATCAGATGTAAATTGAAAGAAGGAGATTTTTTGTATACATACATATATATTGCGTACATATATACATATATGTATACTTCCTCACATGGATACATGCATTTATACGTGTGTTTATTGTTGTAAAGTGTGCAAATATAAATCTTTATAGCCACACGTAAATAGCCGCTTATACATAATAATTAATTGTCGCTGTTATTTATTGCATGTGTTTGCGGCAAATTAAAAATTGTAATAAAAAGCAACCACAATTGGTGGTAGGCAAAATAAATGTGCTGCCAAATGTGTGTAAATTGTCATTAAAAATTTATAAATGTCTAAAATCCCTTTTTTAAATAAAAGTATAAAAAGGTATATACTGATGTGTTTAAATAAGAGTGTACATTAGGGTGTTCTAATCATTCGTAGTTTTGCCACGAAGTTTTCTACCCAGCAGAAAATGCCAAAGACCCCATACAATTTGTATAAATGATCAGCATGACGATCTGAAATTTCACACGCATTATTTTCTCCCCAAAATCGGTTCATTTTACTATCGCTTATAGCTGCCATACAAACTGGCCGATCAAAAGCAAGATAATATTATTTTTAAGGGGTTACTTAGGTTTAATCAATTTTTTCAAGTTGATTCGAGTAATAGTTTCGGAGATATAGCCTTGAGAACTTGTGCGCTCGAGGCTAAGAGCGCCGTCTTTTAAGGCATTTTTCTCGAAACTGTGTTTTTGAAGTCGGTTGGCAAGATTTCTCTAGAACTACTCAACCGATCTTCATGAAAGTTTACACAGGTCTATGAGATATAATTCTTAAAGACTTGGACGAAGGATTTTTTTCGTTTACAACTATTTAAAAAAAATGTTTAAAATATTTTTTCCAAAAATTTCGAAATTTCTTTGTGAAAATGTGTATGTTTGTAACAATAAAAATTCTAATAAAGTATTTAATTTTTTATATGAGAAAAAAGTTGTTGTAAAAGGCTGTTTTTTATCTGAGGAAACCCATGTAACCCCTTAAGTAACATTAAATGGTCTTGAAGATCACTAATTTCAAATAACGTGGCCAAATTAGGTTTGTACAAAAAGTATTTAGTATTTTGATTTTTTTCCGATTTTCGCTTGTTTTATTATGTTGCTACTATTTTTGAAGTTTTAGTTAATTTTTGATAGCTGCTTGTTTGGCTTGGACGTCCAAGTCTTCAAGTTTTGCTAATTACAAAAAATTTACCAAAGAAACTGTATTAACTTTTGTGTGAAAAACAAAATTAAGTGCGTATCCACTGCATTACGAATATTGACTGCGGCGAGCAGGTCTAGGAAAGACGAAAACACTAATGAAATGAAGAAAATGGTATTGACCAATAGTCAAATCACTCTTAGAGAAATTGCTGAGAAACTAAACACAACGATTGACCAAAAACAACTTATTGATGGTGCCTCAGCCACCGCATTCCTGCGGACCTAGTCCGTTCCCAAAACTGAAGTGGCCCATAAAAGAACGACGCTACGATTGAGGAGATAAACACTGCATCGAAGAAGGAGCTAAACAAGTTCACAAAAATTGCTTTTGGAAGTGTTTTCAATGTTCAAAAAAAAAAATAGATTTTCAAGAATGTTTATTTATCTTTTTATTTATTTTTTATTTTATTTTCTTAAGAAATACAAAATTCGCGATACTTTTTGAGCCAACATTGTACAGAACTAGCAAAACGCCTTCTGTTGATTGCAAACCGTTGGCCGCTGACGTCTTCAGATTTAGTTATGTACATACATATATAGCATGTAGTTGCTAAAAGAGGTGTATCTATCAAGGGTTTTTAGCTTCGGTGCAACCAAAGTAAACTTTTTTTCATATTAATACATTCCCAATATTCATAATTAGGATTCAGACAAGCTTTTCTTCAAATCTCTGACACACAAAAAAAAATTTCCTGGCATGATTGACAAACTTTATGAGTATTACAAATTAGTTTTTATTTACCAGGTATGTATGTATATACGATATATATATATATGAGTATGTATGATTAACCTATTTACAAGAGCGTGAAATGTTAAGTCGAATTGTCGACAATAATAATAGGGGTGTGCTTGGGAGTGAAATTTGTTCATTTGCCAAAACCATGCTAATTAATTTATATACGAGTATACAACGCTGAGACATGTTATCAGATAATTGCACGTTAATGCGCCAACTGGCGGGCTAAAATTACAAAACATGTTTTTACTCACAATTTTCTTTTACAAAAAAAAATAAATAAATAAAATCAAATAAAATAAAATTAATATTAAATTAAAAAAAATAATAAATAAATAAAAATTAAATTAAAAAAAAATAAATAAATAAAAATTAAATTTAAAAACAAAAAAAATATGTCAGCAGGAGGTATTCTTGAGGAAGGCCTAATTGGCCTAAAAGGCCTAATATAGCTTTTAGCGACTGCCTCAAAGCTGGTTTGAGTATAATGGTAAGAGTGAAAGGTTTGGCAAGTAGCTACGGAAAAACGTACCCAATATAGTGCGCTGCCAAAATACAATCAAGGAGTGTAGTACTGACATCATAAAGATATCGAAAAACGCATAAGAGTCACACTCTACCAACAATTAAAAGTTTAGGCCTTAGTAATTTTAACTCAATTATTCTCCATATATTTGTATAGAAATACTTCAACAAAAACACAACTGCGACTAATTTCGGTGCTATTGCTTCCAAATGTTAGATTATTTCACTCTCTTGGAAAAAGGCTGTGTAAAAACATCTTTAATCTTAAACATATTAATTTTCAGTGTTTTTTTAAGCACATTTTTTTAGATATTTTAGACCCTCGACGACTAGCAGAAACTAATCTTCATGCGACCGTATACATATATACGTGTATATATATATTTTGGATATATTTAACGAAATATTAAATCTAAAATGAAATTATTAAAATATTTCGAGTGTGAGAAATGTTATTTATATGCCACTTTCCGTCCGGCAGCTTGATTAATGTAAGCTGTTCACTGTCAGTTGCCCACACAAGCCAAAGAATTTGCGTCGCTGCCAATGCTTAGTCGCTGATAATTTTTTTTTTAATTTTGAAGCGGTGGCAAAAACAAAAAATGTGGTGATAAGCATATTAAAAAAAACAAATGTTTTACAACAAAAATAAATATCTTTCTAAGAAGTGTGCCGAATTTTGACAATGTGCCAGCATAAAATGTGAAATAGATCAAATAAGTTAAAGCATAAAAAATTCATTTGTAAAAGTTTAATTAATTGTAAATTAATTGGCACAAGCATAAAATATTTATCATATTATTCTTGTTGTTTATATTAAACTGATTCTATCGACAACTGTGCTAAATGACATATTAAATAAACTCCAGCATCTATATGTATGTAGCTCCGTACATTAGGGTGGGTACAAAAAATTTTTTTTCGCGCTTGGTACTCTTAAAAATGGGTTTATAGACACCTCTATGAAAGGCTATCCAAGTATGAGTTATTAATTGTAACGGGACGATTCTCCAGCTACTTCAAAACATATTTGGTTTTGTGGATGTTTTAGAAAATTTAACGCTTTTGAAAAAGGTCTATTACGCTTTTTTCGTAAATCTAACACCAACGGTTGAAGTTTGTATGATTTAAGGCAAATTTATTTCTTTTCTTTTCCATATTTTTGTACCAACCCTAATGTACATATCTATACATTATACATAAGTATTTTGTTGACTTTGGTTGGTTGTTTTTCTGTTTTAAAACGAATTAGCAATTTCCAAATTTTTTTATTATTTTTATCTATTGTTTATATCTTTATTTTTATTTATTTTTCATATTTTTATTTTTTTATATATTTTTTATTTTTTTATATATTTTTATAATTTCTAAAACTCTTAATTTTTTTAATATATTTTTATAATTTTTAATGTATTTTTATAAGTCATTTTGTGTTTTCTTTTCCATACTTTTGTACCCACCCTAATGTGCATATCTACATATTAAAAATATTTTGTTGATTTCACTTGGTTGTTTTTCTGCTTTAAAACGAATTAGCAATTTTCAAATTTTTTATTATTATTATTATTTTTTATTTAATTTTTTTATATATTTTTTATATTTTTTTCTTTTTTTTATTTTTTATTTTTTTTTTTATATATTATATATAATATAATTTCAAAAACGCTCTACATTTTTTAATATGTTTTTGTCATTTTCTTATATATTTTTAATTATTTTGTTTACTTTTTCTTTATGCAATAAGTCGTTTTTGCGTTTCTACGGAAATGTACTAATTATAAAATAAATATAACACTAATACTATAGATACACAGTGTCATGTCATGGTGTTGTGTACGAGTTTGTATACATAGAAACATTAAAAATTATTAAAATTTTTTTTGAACTTACCAAAATCGGAGAGGTTTACTTTTTCCAGGAATGGATCAGCAACTGGCAACTGAAAAACAAATAAAACATAGATTATCAAGGGAATACAAAAATTTTAAAATGCTTTTAAATTTATTTTCGTGTTTGTCGAGTGCAAAAGTTTTCACAATTTCCATTTTTTCTAAAAGTTTTATTCAAAAATACCAAAAATGTTTATTACACCTTAGCATCCATTAATTTTTATGCATTATTAATTTTATAGCGCAAGGCACACATTATTTTACTGTTATGTTACAAAAGGTATTTCAGTTTATTTAATTTGCTTTCTACTTTTTAGCACTTTAAGTTGTATTTCTTTGTTTTTTGTGTTGTTCACAAATGACTCTGCTGACGTCAGTGAATTTTTCCTAACCACTTATAAATTACCTGCCTCAACCTGAAAATGTTGATACACTCAGTTGAAACACTTTGTAATCAAATTAACAACTTTTAAGCGTTATTACTTAATTAATATTGATATGCTAAAAACTAAAGGCAAATATTGCCCTGACGAAATGAAAATATGGAAAAAATAGGTGGAAATGCGTCGCAATTTTAAGCGAAAATTATGGTATTTTTAGATATTAATACTATTTTAAAGTTAAAAAAGTTTATTTTTTCATATATTGAAAGAATGACGAATTTAGTGTGTAATGTATTCCGTGATTAAAGCGGATTTAAGAATCTCTTTAGCTCTGTTTCAACGGCGGCCAGTTCTACGTAACCAGAACGGTTCCGAACTTTTAATATTCGAAAGACTGCCAAGTCGGCTGTATTCTATAAAAATTTTGGAAGAGCGTTTTGACGATACAACAACAACAATATTGTTTACAGATTCAATTGTATGACCTATTTTATGTCAATATAGTCATGTCGGCGTTTTTTAATATCAGAGAAATATAGTGGTCACCGCAAACGTCTTTTTTTAAAGGAGCCCCTGGAGATCAGCTGTAGTTCCTTTTCAAATAAATATTTTTACTAATACTAAGTCTTAAAATGCCATTAAAAGATACCATAATATGTGTACAAATTTTTGGATCAGTAAATTTAAAGTTTTCTCAGAAAAAAGTTCTGGAATATTCTTCTTCTCTTCTTTCTTTTTTTGGCCTTCAAATTGTAACCACTTAATTTGACGAGATATCATCATGAAAATTTGGTATGGATTATTGTCCAAGACAACAGTATATTCTATGAAGATATTAATCAAAACGGAACACTAAAGCATGTAGCTGTCATAAAAACTGACCAACCAAAATCAAGTTTTTTGTATGTTACAACGTTGTAGTAAATAACACAATGAGCGCTATCATGAACGCTTCCATTCACAACAGGGAAATCCACCATAATTTTGCAGCGTACACATCTGAATAAAGCACATACGATATGCCATATATTATACCCGTCATTCATATATGTACATATGTATGTATTCGCTGCTATTTTCCATACCATTTTACACACTATAATTACTTGTATACACATGACCGGAATAAGTACACAATGAGCCACAATAAAGCGTGAAACGTCAGACGTGGAGCGAGATGCGATAGCATACAGGTATTGACATAGAGGCAAGCCGGCGTACGTTGACGTCTAGGCAAGAGTTAGAGAGGAATTAAAAAGTAATAATAAATTTAACACGATTACCAAGAAAAGGAAAATTCCCTTGAAAATGGTATAATAAGTGAATCAATAACAGCAGATAGAAGTGCAAAATTGTACTTGACGGAAAGCAATAACGATGGAGCCGGTGTTTTGAAGGTTGGTTGGAGACTATAAACATATAAGTATAATAATTTCTCTTTAAATTTACATTGAAGAGGTTTCAAATGTTCAGCAAGCTCGTCTAGAAAATTATGTTCAATACGACTCAACGAAACATAAAACGTTGGGTTCACAAACTTGCAACTTCCACACTTCAGATATATAAACACAAGGTTTATTCAATCTTGAGACCAATTGTGTGCGGAAGTTGGCAAGACTTTTACGAAAAGGCATGCGTGCAACCTGTGGCGTAGCTAGGGGGGCGAAGGGGGCCGTCGCCCCGGGCGCAACGTCTTGGGGCGGAAAAACGATCTTCGCTGTTTTTTAATATTCAGAAAAATACTTCAACAAATTTTTTTACAAAATTTATTTTAAAAGATAAAGAGTTGTACACTCACAATGTAATAATCTGAATAACAATGAAAAATATTAATTTTGCACTTTTCTAGCTTTGTCTAGCGACGTGTCACTCTCACAGTTACCCTATGCTTTGAATGCAGCAAATACTTTTATTTCTCCAAATTTTCAAAAATGGTATTTAATTAAATTCCTGCAAATTGTGTCAAAAGTGTACAAGATATAGGGCGAAAATGGGTTTTTTGTATGGCTTTTAATAAGATGTCTTGTAAATTTACTATCAATTTCCCAAAAACCGTATTGTGAGAATTTTGGAACTTCAGAATTTGCGTGGCTTCTAGTTCCTAAATTTTATATACTTAATATCGAATATCGAAAAATTCACTTTTGAAACTTGTAGGTAGGTAGATAAAGGGGGCGGCAGAACATCCTTGGCCCCGGGCGCCCGAAGTTGTAGCTACGCCACTGCGTGCAACACGAAAGAGGGCATACCATCAAGTCAACTTACATGCGTTGCTCTCGTAAAGTGTGGATGCAAATGTGTCTGCTTTTGCGGGTACTGCTCTGGGTATTGTTGTTCGTATTCCTGCTTTTTACACTGTCGTAAATATTCTTGATATTCACGATCGGTGAAATCACTACGTCGTCGCACAAGTATACATTCCCGTACTGGTGAGCGTTCGATGCTGGCCGTAGGTCGGCTGGTAGCAATCGACTCGCGTCTGTCTCTTACAAGTGGATGATGTAAACGCGACTTTTGTGGTGCTTCTTGTTCTTGTTCTTGCTGTTGTTGATATTGTTTTGTACGCAACGCTGATTTGTACTGGTGTTGTTGTTGTTGGTGCATCCGTTGTCCACTTTGTATGCTTGTCGACATTGTCGGAAGGCCAGTGACCAAACGATTATAACGCGTTGTACCCAAACTATTACCGAAACTATTTAGATTTCTTGTATGGTCGCGTCGGCTAACGTGATGCCGTGAATGCCGTGCGCCGTCTCCTATATCCGCTGTATGGGTACCGAGGTAGTCGACGCTACTATCACCACCATTATCATAGTCGTAGCCCACGTAGCCACCTATGGCTTGTTCGTCACTGCTGAGCGTCGCCTCATCGGTTTCTTCGTCTAAGAGTATGGGTAAATGATGAAACTTTTTCTTGCGATTTATTGGCGAATTGCTGAGCGAGCGACCTTTGGCGCGCTGTTGCAATGCAGCGCGAATTAGTGCCGACTTTTTTGTGGATGCTGTGCAATAATCGGTGACAGGCAAATGATTGACACGTATCTCGGGTGGTGGCGGAGGGAGCGGTGACTCGACGACAGAACGACGACGAAACATTGTTGATGTATATATGTATATATGTATTTGTATACAACTATTGTTTAGTTGAGATCAACTTCTCAGTTTATACACTTTATAAAAAGTTGCTTTTTAATGACTTGATTTACGGATTATTATATGTATATTATTTTGTTCGTCTTTGTTATGCACTTTAAAACTGTTTTGAGTTTAAGGTCGTTATTAATATATTTGGAATACGATATTAATAAAAGCATTTAATTGTCGATGTTTCCGTTTTGTTTTGTATTGAAACAGAAACACTTAACAGACAGTTGATGAAAATATTTTTTAAATAAAACTTTTGTAGTTTTTAAATAAAATTTAATTGATATTAATAAAATTTATGTAAATACATTTTTAATTTAAATAATTTTTATTAATAATATTAAAGGTGGGCGTTTTTTTGGTTATTATCCGAATTTTAAGGAAACGACTCTGTAGACCTTGGTTGACATAGCTATAGTAGTTTCCGAGATATGTACAAAAAACTTAGTAGGGGGCGGGGCCACGCCCACTTTTCCAAAACAATTGCTTCAAATATGCCCCCCCTAATGCGATCCTTTGTGCCAAATTTCACTTTAATATCTTTATTTATGGCTTAGTGGATTTATATTACAAATATTATTCATTCGTACGTATGTATGTATACTTTCATGCACCTGGTACGACGTGTAAGCAGTTATAATACATGTATATTTATAGTTTTGTTTTATAATTAGTTTTTTACAAATTTCATTTTTTTATACATTTAATACATTATATAATACATTTTATATAATTTTTTATTTTTATAGTATTTTTATTAAGTTAATTTTTTTATAAAGCATGTTTCTTTTTATAATTTTTTTATTTAAAAATTTAATTTTTTTTTCATAAATTTAGTTTTTTAATGAAATTTTTTTACAAACTCATTTTTGGATTTTATACTTTTTTTAATAATTTTTTTTTTTTAATTTTTATATTTATTTTTCATATTTATATATTTTTTGAATTTAGTATTGATTTTTATAATTTTACAAATTTTTTATTTTTTATTGATAATATCAAATATTTATTTCATATTTCACATAATTTCTTGGTTAATTATCCGACAATGTTACCGGTAAAAATATTTAATAATCCATTATTTTCAAAAAAAAAAATTATCTTCACTGTTTTACACTTTCACAACTTGATTATAAAACACAAATTTTAAATAAAAAATAAATGCACTGCGTACCACTGCAGACTTCTTTTATTTTTGTCGCAATTTCTTAGCGGTTTTTCTTTTCTTACATCAAAAGAGTGTTAATTATTGCTTTCCAATGGTTTTTCAATGGCTCACATTTCATTTAAAGCTAAGCACACATTAATTTGTTTTTTTTTTTTTTTTTTTTTTTGTATTTTAAATAAGGCTATAGAGATTATAATATCTAAAAAATACGGTTTAATGGCATCAGATTGCGAAATCATCCGTGCAAAGCAAATTTCTTCGATTTAGTACACTTATTGTTGTATGTACTTATGTACACCTGCACGCACACACATATACATGTATGCATATATATATATGTATGTATGTACATATATATTAAAAAGAATATAAAACATTCGTAAATGTCTTCATATATTTATTTCAATATATTTTCCACTTTTTTATTAACTTGATTGCACTTTTTGCTTTCGAACTCTTCACTTCAGGTCTTTTAAGGCAAAATTGCCAAATCATGTATGCAAAAAAAAAATATTTTTTTACGTTTTTACTCCGTTAGTCAACCTGCGATCGCGCTTGAAAAACACAACTTAACGCTTGCAATCATCACTGGAAACTACTTGACTATGGTAACTCGCTGCAACAGCGATCCAGCGAACTAGCTGCACAAGCAATTACCTTATCGTGTATTTCTTTTGTTGTAGTTGTTGCTGTTGTTGTATTCAAAGAGCATGAAACCCGTGTGTGTTGGAAGCCTTGCAGAAACCATCACTTATCGAGTAAATAATAAAACAACAAACAATCTAAAGCGAGTAAACAAAAACCAACGAATCGACATGTGAGAAATACCATACAAATTCAGCCGCTCACCAATTCCAGTGAGTAAGTGAATCACTAGAGAATGAGCGTATGAACTAACCAATTGCACAAAAAATAAAACAATTAAATCATGCGATCGTGCAAACAGCTGGGTGATGGCCAAACTGTCGGCATTTGGTGGAGCAAAGATTAGCAACAACTACAGTAACATTTTGCAGTAAGTCCAACCAATACAATGACAGTTGTTTATATGTAAACAATGCATTACAACAACGAATTTGCGTGTTAAGACGGTAATAACAGTTTAAGTTAACTTTTAAGGCAATTGGAAAGTGACTAAATAAACGGAATGAAATGAAGGAGGACGCTTGGAGAATAGCTGACCGAGTTTTATCGCGTTGGTGATATTTACTCGTAGATTTATGCTGCAGAGAGGGGAAACTAACGTTTTTAATTACACTGAGGCAACACATAAAAGATAATAGTTTTTGTTGTTAAGAGGTAGACGAAACACAAATGTGTCTGTGTGAAGGAAAAAATAATAAAAAATGGTGGAATGTTTTTATCGCACACAAAAATGTTGTAAAGTACTTGTACCTAACGTAGGTAAGTACTGGATATACACCAATTTTATGTACTCGCAAAATATGATGGCATTTGTATTAAATAGGTAAGCTGAGAATGTGAAATATCCAACGACTTCCATTGTCTACTTAACCGATAATGAAGGTCGCAAGTATAAACAGAAGGTACTAGTATACTAGCGTTCCGTACACTTAAGTACATACAAATGTATGTGTGTACGCAGAATAGACAGCCAAACCAAGTCAGGCGAGTAAGAAGTTCAAATAATAAGTAGGTAAACATTTGTGTGGCGTGTTGTAGTATTTTGTCGTGTGACGTGTTTATTTGAGTGACTCAAAGGTGGCATCGTCTAATAATCAGAATGATATGCAAATATGTACATATGTACATACATGCACCGGTCTACATACATATGTATTTACATATGCATGTATTAAATATAAATAATACTAATAATAAAAACCGTTTTACTGTTGCTAATGCGGATTTGCGCTCTTTGGAATTAAGCGAATCTTCTTAAAAGCACTACACAGCTAAATTCACGTAGGCATGTCTAGTGTGTTATTGAAACTAAAAGTAAAAATAAAATTCTTATCAACATTGAATTAAAGGATTTTATTTTTGTATATTCAATTATTGTTGTTGTTTTTGTTCACTCTACTACTTTAATGCTTATATTAGCGTTTTAGTCAAGTAATAGTTTAGTTTATACTGGTCAAAGCTGTGAATATTTTAATTAATCTCTTTTATAAATGAAGCTTAAATTATTAAAAAAAAATTAATTTTAAATTATTATAAAATTTTAAAAAATATAAAAGTCCAAATCTAATTTTGCAATTAAAAATTAAAATTTAATTTAATTAATTTAATTTTTGTAATTAAAAATTTAAATTTAATTTTTTCGAGCCAAATTAGCTAAATCTAATCAAAATCCAATTTCTAAAACCAAAATCTGACTTAAAAATTGCTGAAAAATTATTAAAATGTGAAAGTTTGCCCTCCACTACTCTGAAGTATTGAAGATGTTAGTTTTGTGCGAGCGAGTTCAACACGAAGTACACAAGTGCGAAAAAATATAAATTCAAAGCCATTTATTTTATTAACATTTTTTGTTATTTTTCAATTCGATATTTGGGATTAGAAATGTGAAAACTATTTTTTTTAAATCGGCATTACTGAAACTAGTATGGAACGGGACTGGCAACAATATACTGTGAAATTCCTCATTACGCACAGTCCTTATAGCCGGACATCTGCCATCAATGGAGACATTTCATAAACACAATGGTTTTATTATTATTTTCAAAAGCAATACCTATAACCAGACATGCGTACGTTCCATTTACTGGACACGAACACTATTTTGGTAATATTTCCTTCAAATTATTTCTGAAAAACGAACAAGATTTCATAAAATTTGTCAAGGAGATTGTGTACAATTTATATGTAGTTCCCACTTAAAAAAAAAATCTTATTAATTATTGGTGTATTGAGACAGTTTCTTTTTAGGAACAATACAATTTTTATTGTTTTGAGACAGTTTTTTTAAAGAAAAATACGTAAAATGATCACAGCAAACAAATTGTCTTGTACTGGTGTCGTCTGATTGGCGGTGGCTTACCAGAATCTAATTGAATAATTGTCATTCACACCTGGCTGACATAGACTCGCATTTATTAGTTCAATAGAAATATAGTTCTGAATAGCAGCTTCACAATCTAAGAATACAGTTTAAACAAACGTTATTGCCATGCCTCCATATATGGATAGCCCCCTTAGCCGGAGCAAAACACTGAGTTGGTGGGTGTCCAGTTATGAGGAATTTCAAATAATCATGAACTTTTAAAGTTTATCAGTGATTTTTATTGTTTTGTGTTACTAGGCGAAAATTTATAATTTTCATACACTGTTAACAAGTGTAGTAATTTCAGATTTTTATTTCCCAAATTACTGCTTTATGTATTTATTATTATTTTTTAATATTTGCAGTTAAAGCTTTTATAACGTTGCTTAAATATTATTATTTGTTATATCGTTACTTAAATATTTTAATATTTTTATTATGCATTTAATTATGCATTGTAAATTAGCAAACATGTTGCTTAATCGAATTTTATACTTAAACCTTTTTTTCGGCCAATTCAGCGGCAACATAAAATTTATCTACAATCAACACACTTTTATTTTGGGCACTAATTGCTTAATCTTGCTAAACAAAGTTGCTTTTGTTGTTTTTTTATGATGTTAAATGTTTGGTTTTGCATCACAAATGTGAAACGAGTAAAGAAGTAATTTAATTATTAAAGTCAATAGACACTAAAACTGGCGGTTTTGGAAAAATCGCGTATAAACGACTTATACATAAATCTTGGAGGCAAGTTCTTTGCTTACAGACAGCCAGAAAAGGAAATATTGAGCCACAGTAAACCGAGGTAAATCCCATTAAAAATAAAAGCAATTAAAATTGAGATGCTAGCGGGGAATATTGCAATAGTTATGGGGCTCATCTGATGAGTCATGAGCGTAATAAATATAATGACTTGCAGCAATTTGTGAAATTTTATGGTTTATATCACGTACTCAACAATTTTGCTTTTATCTTGATCAATATAACCATTACTAAAATTCAACTACTTCAAAAGTAAGAAAATATAGTTGCAAACTGTTTATATTACGTTTTTAATGTGCTTTCGTGTTTTTCTAGTTTTATAATTATTTTCATTGAAATAACACATTTAATTATTTATTATACAAAATTATTCTTGTAATTACATATATTCACTGAATATATTAAAAATAACGTCAGGCCGAATATTGGCGCCAATGATACAAAAGTAGTAGCTAAATACACTGCGGAGCTTATTGTCACCCTGTGCAAAGTTTAAGCTCATAAAGTTTAGCAAAAATTCAAGGCGAATGGCGTCGTTAGCTTTTTACGATTGAAAGCTTTCCAATGACGTACTATAACAAAAATTATAAGCAGACAAATAGATTTTTCTCTCTGCAAATGTATAGAATAACAAAAAGAGAAAAGCAAAAAGTAAAATAAATGATGAGAGCAAACAAGTGAGATTGTTGTAGAAGAAAACAAGCACAACAACAGCATAGTGGGAGTAGTGACGCGTCATGCTGCTTGCCTTTCGGCCATATTGTGCTTTTTGTAAAATTATTTGCCTAGTTTTACACTCTTCTACCGATTGCAAGACCAAAATTGACCTTGAATCTGCGCTAATACTTGGGGTAGCGTATATTTCAGCAAAAGCCGGGAATTTAGGGGATGTTGCGATTGGCAAACGGCGCGATTACAATTTTAACTTTATTGCCGTTCTCATTAATCATACATTTGTATATAACGCAATTTTTGTTTGCGGCTAACAGTTTGCATATCACTGGTATTTAATTTTAAGATTTAAGCTTACAAAACCCACCGGAAAAACGAGCACGTGTAAGTAATAGTTTTTTCACTTACCCCTCTGGAATCACGGAATAAAATGGCGGCGTGTTGAGGATCTAATGTGCCATCACCACGTAAGCCTCGACTAGCTGCACCCAAAGAAGCACGCCGTTTCTCCAAATCGGCTGAGGCCCGACGCATATGAGCACCTAATTACAAAAAAATATGAGAGTTAAATTAGTTTTTTGCTTGTTGAAATTGCATAAAATTACTAGACAAGTGTTATATGTTCAGAAAAATTACAACAAGTAACGGCATGGTGTAAAATCGAAGTAAAAGTAAAATCGTTAAATAAATTATGTATGCTAGCGCGTAAAATATAGAAATGCTCATTTGACTTGCATTATAAAACCTTTGCCAAATACCAGAGATAATATAAATTGTTGATTAAGCTTACGTCATATCTCGTACTTAGCCCTTAACGCTTTAAATCAGTAATCACCATGACTCCACCACTCTCATTTACCTTCTTTAACAATCTTCTCATAGATTTTATATGTCGCACCACAGTCCTCCAATATGCGATTTGGCCGACTCAGCGTATTCACATCCAAACTCTTGGAACGTGTACGAAAGTTCTCTTGCGGATCGTTCAATGGCGAAGTGCAAACACTGTTCGTGTCATGCGATTTGCGTGGCCAAATATGTACTTTCTTCGAGAATTGCTTCAACATCTCATGTATGGAGTGATGATGATGATGATGATGATGATCCTTGGATTTCTTGTTTTCGCGCGGCAATGAGTTATCACTATCCTCGTTCGTGCTCAAACTCTTCGCAAAACTGCTATTATCGAAACGATGTTTATATGACGAAGCACTGCCATTTTCGGCTGAGACGCGCGTCTGTCCGACATAATCGTCCAGCGATGTACAGGCGGCGCCCACTCGGTGAAATATTGAATTTATACTCGGACGTTCCGGTGTGCGTGCACTGCTCGCACCCGTATGCGTAAAGTACTGGTGATCGGCCTGCGATTCGTAGATATCATCGAGATCATGAGGGAAATAGCCACCCTGTGTACTATGCACTGGCGGTGAACCACAATAATCATTCGGGTAACGGCGTAGGCTCTATGAATTGGATTGAAATTTAGTATGGGTTTTGGGTTGGGCAAAAATATGTGTTTTGCTTACAGCATATACGGCAGGACTGTGAGATCGATCGAAATAGTTACGTTTCGAACAGGTACGCTTGAAGCTGTTGCTGTAGCTATCATAGGAACTGCGTGTCATGTTGCTGGCATTCGATGGCGAGTTGCGGTAATGATTGTTGAGCGATTTGCTGCCCTCGGGTACGGGCTGCGGACTGGATGACTGCACCAACTTATCAATTACCTTTTCTGGAATACGGATATTCAGCATTAAAAAGATTTTTTTTTTTTTTTTCATAATTAAAATTAAGCGAGTGGGGAGAGTAGAAGATGCTTCAATATTTTGTAATATATGCAAAATTATTTCAAAATACATATTTATGTATTATTCATCAATAGCAAAGAAAATCGTTTTAATTGAAGCTTTCACTTTCTCTCCGTTCTGCTTTGACTGTGTAGCTTACCTTGTGACCAATTCGGTGATTTGGAGTTGGTCGACGACCCTGAACTGCTGCCCGAATCCACGCTATGCAAACGATTTGTGTCGTCGTTGCTATCATAGCTGATGCTGTCACGTGGATAACTGTTACGAGCAGCAAAAGGTGAATGGTTGTTATGGTGATTATGATGAGTGCTGCAAGCGCTATCTGCGCTCAATTGTTTTTCGACAGCATGCTGCCGGTATAAATGCGTTATGCCATGCATATTTATATGTATGTTGTATGTATGTATGTATTGTTATATATTGTCGTCGTTTTTTATATACGAGTATATATTGAATTATTTAAAATTTAAAAATCACAATTTCCGGGGTAACGACGCTTATTTGTATGTATGTATGCGTATACACTTATTTGCAATAAAATTTTCACGGCTAAATTATAATAAATCACACAATGCAGCGTTGTAATGAGATAATAGTAGTAACTAAACTATATTTTATATTATTTAGTTTACGGATATAAAACGAAAGTATCAAATTAAAAATCACACATAAAATCACGTTTCCAATTGTTTTTGTTTTTAGTGGCTTTTGCAGTTATTTTCGGCACTTTGTTTTTGCTTTTTTACAGTCACATGTTGTTATTGTAGTTGATTTCCTTGCTAAGCATATTTCTCAAGTGAATTGCAACACGTTTTTCTCACAACTTCAAACAGTCGCCAACAGGTTGACGGCCAATGTCGGTCACCTTGCAGTTGATTTTTACACTTTCGAACTTTTGTTTTTCTTTTTTTTTAATTTTAAACTTAGCATATGTGTATGTATAGAAAATCAATTCTCATTAACCACTGCAACACACACTTCGCGTAGTCTTCGTTAATGCACTTGATGCTGTTGCAATGTGAACGACGCTGCCTTGCCGGTCACCCACTCGCTGAATTATCACAAATACTGTAACAAAGCGTTCTAAGAAGCCGGCATCTGATTACAAAAACACAATACACGAATAAAAGTAGCTGGCAATAGTGACAATAGTAGCCTCTGCGCCAGAACAGCAAGTGTTACTGTAGCGATAACTCTCTCACTATTTACATATGCACGTTGTTGCATTCAAAAGTTCACTTTTGCTCTTTGCATAAATTGCAACAGATACTCAGTAATTTAAAGTTGAGTTTTGGCATGCACTTGCTCTCTCTTGAAGTTGCTGTAATACACATTTGTGCAACAATTTTAGTTTTAACTTTTTACCTTTTCTATTGCATTTGGCACACTCAATGCATACAAGAGCAAATTCTCGCTCGCTGCCAATGCATCAGACGACGTCGCAGTCGACGCGTTGGCTCTGCTGTTGTGCTGCTTCTGTAACACTGCAACTGTTATGCACGCATTCGATAGAACAGCAGCAACGAAATGGTATTCGCCCACCCGCGTTTCTGCGCCAATGTAAGTTTTAGTTATTATTGCTGTTACAAAGACTCCAACAATGTTTGGCGTTATTGTTGTTGTATATTTAGTTATACGCGTTGCAGTTGTCAAAGTGATAGTTGAACGACCTGTAAGTAAGTCAAAGCTGTAGACAACATAAAATTGTTTATGATAATTTCTTTTGTACTCTCGTACACTATACACTGCCGCTCTCTATCTCTCGCTGTGTCGAATTTGTTTGCCGCTGTCTGGATGTACATATATGTATGTATGTATGTAATGAGTACATTTACATGACTCAAAATAAATAATATTATTTGCTACAGCACAACATTTCTAACATACGATTTAATTGCTTTGGAAAGTGCTATGAAATAAATTAACTCATGTGATATAAAATGAAATTATTTAAAAAAAAAATATTTAAAAAGATTATAAATTACATATGTATATCAAAAATACAATAAATAGATAAACACATCGTGAATATATATTTTAATTTTTTAACGGACACTTTGATTATAAACCATTGAAATAATTTTTTTTCAAACTGTTTAACAACAAAAAAAATATATGTATATTCTTATTAAATTCTAAAAGCAATTAAACAATATACATATGTACATACGTATGTATGTATGTATGTATGTACATACATACATTCATATGTATGTAAGTACAAATTAACTATGTACATATAAAATACATAAATGATAAAAATAATGCAACACATTGCACACTTCTTATGAAAAGACAGTCAACTAAGGCAAAAATTACTATATGAGTTCTACGCAGAATGTTGTAAGAATCGGTCTTTCCTATGAGCATTAATTGCACTAGTGTCTCTCATAAAGATTAGTATATGTACATATACATACATATGTACTATCTGCACATTTAACTCATACATGTATTTATGTATGTATGCTTGCAGTTATGTATGTTATGCTGTCCTATGCACTATTTATTTACAAGACTATAATGCAGTTAAAATCAAATCTACTAGCTCGCAAAGATAATTACTTTGTAGCTGAGGAAACAGTACTTTACTATTATGCTGCGTTTATATTACAGCAAATTCAATTGTTCATTAGTGGCGACTAATGATAGCTGGTAGCGGTCATCTTCATAGCAAGACAACGCAATGCAAGTAGTTATATGCTAAGTAAATATTCGATATTATTTTCATAGTAGAGTGCCCATAATATCTCTAAATAAAAGGCGAGGTAGAATAAGAATTAGCGAGGATCTAAATTAATCGATTTCGTCAGAATTTTTATCAAATAAAATTCAAATATCAAAGATTTTATCAAGACTTTATTAACTTAGTAGTTGTTGCATTGCTATTTTTTATTTGATCCTATTTTCATATTTTCAGTTTTTCCTTTTCTTTTTCTTAATTTCCTGTTAATTTTCGTATAAACATTTTATTTTATGTTTTTTTTTCTTACTTTTTTAATTACTTTTTTCCATACCTACTTCTTATCAACACTTCATCGAACTCCCTTGTACTTAACCTAGTTTTTGGGGCACAAAAAAATAAATCGCTAGCGCGTAATCACACGAATTAATCTCTTAATAAATGCCCAACTCAAATACAACACACTCAATTGTTTCTGTTGGCAATAAAAGTGTTATGCGTACAGCCAAATTTAAAATAACATTATTTTATATTAATTGGTTTTTGTTGTTTCGCGGCTGTTCGGACATATGAATGTACATAAACACGACATATATGTAGCTACGAAGGCCATGAGTAATGCAATAACCGAATAAAAAATTGTATTTTATGTTTCATTAAATAATATACAAAATTGTATATATAATATGTATATGTTTACGGTTAAATGGTAAAAAGCAACTATAAATTAGCAAATATTTATGAAGACGACAGAACCGCGCTGTTGGCAGGCGACGGTGCTGCTGTATACCTGCCAGATTTCGTGAAAAAAGCGCTCGTGTAGCGGTGCACGCACGCCTGCCTTTCTGTCTGGCCGAATAAGTGAATAAAAATAAATAAAAGATAGTAAAAAAATATACACAGAAAAATAATATAAAATAAAAAAAACAACAAAATTCTTACTGTCTACATAAACAATAAGTAGAATATACAACATACTTGTATGTACTCGTACAAGTATATATGTACGTTTTAGCTGTCGCAACGTCTTGAATAATATACACACATGTGGTGATAGCGGTGAGAAGCGCTCTCCGAATATGTGTATGGGCATATTTACATGAATATTTTCCTTAAAAAAATACATATGTACATATGTATTTATTTATTATCTTTTTAATATTATATTTTTATATTTGTTGATTTTTGTTCATTTGTTGACACATATCGCCTTTGCTACGCTTTGCTGGTGTGTAGCGTACATTTTATTGCTCTGTTTATTAACATTAAAATCATTTTTTACACCCACAACCGCACAAACTTCCTCAATATTTCACTAAAAAGTATTGTTTTTTTTGCAAAACTCTCTCAAGCGTAAACTGTTACATGCGTCAAAAATAACAATAAATAATAAAGAGAGAGTAGCGAGTAAAGCGAATTGTTTGTGAGTATGGACGCAAGTTATCCCTATTTTTATCCAGAAAGCACCGAAAAGCATGGCGAAAAAACGTAAAAAAAACAGCAAAAGGTCACTAGACAAACACTGCCTGATAAATAACCTTGTGCATACCTGTGTACGCATGCACTGACCTACTTTGCTTATTTACTAGGAACACTCCACTGACACTGGTTGTTTGGTGTGATACTTTACGATGCGAAAGCTCGAACGTTTGATCGGAACATGTTAAGTAATCAAAGGTAGCAAACATTGAATAATCGTATGTCATGTAACTTGTTGTTGTATGTATGTTTGTATGTAATTAAAATATTATTACGTTATTTGAAGTCGAAGAAATTAGCGTTTCCATAAAAATTGTGAAGATATATTAAAAAATTAGGAAGAAAAGTTATACTCGATCGCATCGATGCTATAATACCCGTCACAGCTGTTTTTATTATAGCATACAACGATATAAAAAGATCTTTTTCTTGATTTTGATTGGTCAATATGCATGGCAGTGGTACGATCTGTGCAATTTACGCGTAGTTTGTATAATGTATGTTTGGATAATCATACATGCCAAATTTTGTGAAGATATCTTGTCAGTTAAAACAGTTTCCCATTGAAGAACTTGATTTTGATTTTGATTCTTCGGTTTGTACGGCAGCTATATGCTATAGTGGTCCAATAACGGCGGTTCTGTCAAATGAGCAGCACATTGGGAAGAATAGGATGTGTGCTGAATTTAGGATCGATATATTTCAAAAACCGAGCGATCGCTGATCGCATTTTATACCATCTCCGATGTTTCCTTCTAAGTGTTACTTCATGACAAGCTTAATATACACTTTTTGGGGTATAAAAATATTTAAAAAATAGAGCATTTTGAACATGAAGTGTATTTAAATCGTATAAATATGTATGTGCAATATGCATATACATATCTGTTCGTATGTAAATTGTAAAATCTACGTATTTGCTGTCGATCAGCCAAACAGCTGATTGATGCATCTCTACACATGACTGCAGTGCAATAAATGGAAGCTATAGCGAAGTTTATTATATTTAATATTTATTTACTCTACCCTGCTAATATGTATGTGTGTGCATATGTACTTTAAATTGTTTGCACAATCTTTTACTATGCTAATTATTATTTTAATGCAGTTACTGGCAGCATGCTTATCAGAAACGCACCCACTTAAGGCATACAGATGTACAAATACATATACATATATGAATATATTTACTTGCATTCACTTGACACAGCGTAGATAACGTTGCATTATAAAGGGTATACAGCTTAAATGCTTTAAATAAAAAGCTGAGCATTTGCCTTGACAAGCTGTTAAGTACATACATACATATGTATGTACATATATAGATAAAAACAATATATTTATTAAAATTTTCTATTACTGTTACTAAGCTGATAAATTTGCAAAACACTTTCTTTAGCAAAAATGCACTCCGTTATGCCGAGGTTAGAAAATATTGGGTAATCGAAAAAGTCTTTTCGTATTTTGTCAATAGATGTCGTTGCAGTCGTATATCTCCAGTGCTACCAATCACATTGTTTCATACCATTTAGTTTGGAAAGGTGAGATTTTAAGCTACATTTAATCAAAAAAAAAAAATAATAATAATAAATTGCGAATAATTCCGAAAATCTTCTAAAGTTGGAAGTTCAGTTAGAAAAATTTTATTCATATATTGCATTTACCACTATTTTCTCAACTATTTTCCTACTATAAATACAAAACTGAATGCCAAACCATAAATAATAGCCCATACACACAGCTGATAAGCAGCAGGAACGTAGCGAATAGCGAAAAGCGGCCACCAGCTACAGCGAGATTGATAATAGAAGCTGTTATCAGACTAAAATGTTTCTTCACTGCGCTGCTGATGCTAGGCGTTTGCGGGAGTTCGTGGTAGACTGTGCTGTTTTCTCGTACACATGCACAACTGTAAAAACGAGCATTTACAAAATGATAATGTTACATATTACACAATACAGTAAATCGCAATTATGAAATTTTAAAGTGGAAAATACAAAAATAATACTTTTTCATAAGTTTAGATGTTAATTAAAAATAATTAATTTTAAAGCTTATTCAGGCGTTTAAATGAATTTCAGACCTTTGGTTTGAAATCACAAAACAAATTCAGAACAGAAATAATAGAAAATGAAATTAAGAAAAAAATCGGTTAATAACTATTTTAACGTAACTAATTGTAAAATAACTAATAAAAAATAATTTTTTTTAACAAAAATATTATAATTATTTTTTTACGCCTTTAATAATTTATTTTTAATTTTTATGAAGAAATATTGGAAGAATTATTTTTTATGTGTTTTGTTTGTTAGTAAAATACAATAAATTAACTCAAAGTAGTTGTTTACCGATTTTTTTCTTAATTTCATTTTCAATTATTTCTGTTCTGAATTTTTTTTGTAACCGTAAGAGGGTATATCAAGTTTGCCACGTTGTTTGTAACAACGAGAAGTATACATCGGAGACCCTATAAGTATTTAGTTATATAAAGGAGATCATAATGAGCTGAGTCCATTTAGCCATATTCGTCTCTCTTTACGTACATATGTACGTATACAAACTTGTTCCTCAGTTCTCGAGATATCGAACTGAAGTCTTGCATACGTGCTTTTCTCTTCAAAAAGCTACTAATTTGTTAAAAACACCGTTATCGATCACTCTCGTACATAGCTGCCATAAAAACTGATCATTCAAAATCAAGTACTTGTATGGGAAACTTTTTTAGTTGATAAGTTATCTTCATTAAATTGAGCACAGACTTTTTTGAAAGACTTTGTCTCACTGTGCATTATTATTTAATTATAAGTTATTATCTTTTCATATGCGCTCTACTGCATATCAAGTGCTTAATATGTGATTGTTTATGCATATATTTTCATTTTTTGTTGTCATTGTTGTTGATAGCATTATATTTTTAAATATAGCTTTTTAATTGTTGTGCCGATTACAAAGTTCATTTGGATTGCGAGCGAAGAAATGCAAAATTTCAGATGCATTATTTATATTACTATTGCTTTATACTTGTTTTTCACTTTTTATTATGATTTCAGTTACAGAACAACAAGCATAATATTAAGTAGTACTTGGCAATTGATGATGAAAGTCAGAAAAAACGCGTTTTTTTGTGCATTGCTTTTAAGGGGCATTCAATTTAATGCATAAATAAAAAAATTGTGAATTTACTGAATTTAAATGACTTAAATAATAATTATGAAATTCATTATGAAAAATTATTATTTTCCTTGATCATGTAGCCGATCGCCAGAAAGGCTTCTGAATAACGGTGTCCAGCGGTGAGAAATGAATGAAGAAATCAAAAAAATCTAAGAAAATTTATATGTTCATAATACAGGTAACGCTGGAAGTAATAGCCAAAATTTTAAAATTATTATAATTTTTTTCTAAAAAAACGGTATCGCTTTATTTGTAAAAATTGTCACTTCAGAGTGGCTTCAAAAACCAAAATTATTAGCAAAACCTATTTTGTTCGATCATAACCTGAGAAATATAGCTAAGAAAGCTGTGTGAAAATTTGTAGTCGTTGCGTCCAGTCCTTTTGAAACTTTTTTCCTGACTTACTTTTAAATTAGTGTTTCGAGAAAAACGCTTTTAAAGTTTGGAATCTACTTTACATACACTCTAAAACGCCTTTTCAAATTTGCGTGTAACTTCGAAAATATTCACTGAAACGATATGAAATTTTCTGTGCGTATTCTTAAATATATGTACATTAAGAAAATAAAATTAAAAAAAATCGATTTTTTGCAAATTCTAACTGTATATAGCCCCTTAAGTTTTTTAAGCCTATTACACTAAGTTAAAAATGTTTACAAATACGCCGAATCACCGAAACTAACTATTTGCTGGATCAATCTCAGAATATTCACGTACATACATACATACATTCGAAAAATATGCAAAAAAATCGATTTTTGAAATTCACAAGGGAATATATGTAAATCACTAGTTATTTTTTTTAACATTTTCAACTAATATTTAGTTATTTTAATTAATTTTTTTAAAACATTTTCAACTTATATTTTTTAATTTTAATTAATTTTTTTAACATTTTTAACTAATATTTAGTTATTTTAATTTTTTTTTTTTAAACATTTTCAACTTATATTTTTTAATTTTAATTAATTTTTTGAAAACATTTTCAACCAATATTTCGAAATTTCTACAAGTTCAAATTAAAACAAAAATAATAATTTTCGATATCGTTTTTTTTTTGAGCGTCCAAACTCGTGATTAACAGTTTAGCAGCTATGTATACACTTCATATATCATTCCAGTGCCAAACAAACTATACTATATGAATGAATCGTTGCTTAGAAAGCATTGCCCAAATTGTTACTCATACGCCACGGTGTCAATAATTGCGCAATACGATATTTGATATTATATTTGCTGTTGGTATATTTTATGAATTATTTTATATAATATATTTCACTTATATGCTTATTTATATATAATATTTATATATTTATTTCTGTAGACATTAGCGTCAGTTTATAACTTCATACAACTACATGTATGTGCAAGGCATAACAGTGGTTATTGGCAGCGAGCAACTCAAACGTGAATCATTTACTACAAAATATAAGTGTCAATTAATCAAATTAATCGATTATTGTGTTTCTTCTAGTATGCAAGCGCTCTTCAAACTGCAAATTTTAGCGTGCCACAACATAATTATGAGCAAAGTGGGAGCAAAGCGACTCGACAAACTATGAATGCATGCACGCTCTACACAGTTTGCTGCGTATAGCAGAATTTCCAGCGCTATCAGCTATGTGTCTTACTTGTTTGCTTGCTAACCCTAAGTAAGCACTTGGAAAAGTTCATTACCGGCCATAAAAGCCAGCTAATTAATTTTTGCATATTAAACGACTTAAGTAGCTTAAGAACAATTGCAGGCCATTAAGCTGAACAAAAGCTCATTCCTTTAAGAAAATACGTACACTTTGACTCATAATTAGTTATTCGAATGCAACGCAGCGAATTTCTCAAATAAAAATTTTCAGCGAGAAGCTGCTTTGTTTACGGCCACCAATTAAAAAAAATTACGCTTATGCGAAAAATGTGTATACAAACTTATGTAAGAGTGTGTGTGTGTGTGTGCACAGAATTGCTCGGTATGCGAAGCAAGGACATGCGTGCGAAAAGCGGCGCGAGTGTAGATACACAAGGCAGCGTGTGGTAGGCAAGGCACTATGGGTAGGTGGTAACTCAGAGAAATGGAAACGTAAATAAGCAGATTGCGTAAACACAGAAAATCATAGAAATTTCGTAGCAATTGCAGCACTTTTAAAATGCCACACTGAAACCGCCGACCTGACCCAACCCCAAAGCAGTTGAATAGCCCTAACTTGCACGAAATTGGCGAAAAACCAACCCTTAATGAAACAAAAGAAAAACACTTTCACTTTTCACTTTAGTGCACAGTCCGAGGGCGCGCCAAATTGCGATAAATTGTTGCACTTTGTGCACTCAGCGGGCAGTCGACGGCAGTTTTAAGGTCACTAGAGGTTAACTGCAATGACGTGCGGTGCAGCAGCAACAACAATAAAGACGATAAACGAGTTTAAATGCATTTAGCAATACATATGCACGAGCACATACAAACAAGTCATGACTATACAAACACATACACCGATAATATATAGTATGCATGTGTATATATGTATGTACATAAAAAAAAATATCGGTTAAAAAACTTTTCAGCTTTAGAAAACGTTTGACTAAATTCTTAATTAAACGTATAAAAGGCTATAGACCGCTGTGACACAGCTAGAGAGCGACACATTTCCATACATACACTCACACTTATGCACAAGACATACACTGCACGCACGATAGGCTATTTCGATATAGAACGATATAGCAATTAAGTAAATGATTGCTAAAAATAACAGTATCAGACGACGATAACGTCTGCTAAGCAATACGAACGAAATGCGACTGAATGGTGAGCGCTTTTCAGCGTAAAGCTTTAGCCGACACGTTATTATAGGGGCATGTATATCGCGGCAAAGCACGTGCTACGACAACACAACGCACGAAAGCGCGTACATAAACACTCGCACAAATTAAAATTTTTAAGCAAGTGGAAATGCGAAAGCGAGTGTGTGTTGCAATAGTGGGCTGTGGCTGCACATGGCGTATGAGTAACCAACACTAAGAGAAAATTACATCAATGAAAATGTGTGGCTGTATGCGTGCGACACCATATATACAACATAGAAGAGTATATAGCATACATCAGCTAAGCATGAAAGTGAAACCGAAAATCGAAATCGACAATTTGTTAAAGAACTCATATAAAACTCGATGATGATTATGAATGTACATATGTGCACAGTTATGAATGTGTGTGTGTGCGTGTATTTATGCTGCGCGCATTTTGGTGTGAAAGTAATAAAAGTTCTCAACATTTTGATTGAGCCGAAAAGAGACATGATAGCCGAACCGAAACGAGAGCGTAACGAGTTTCGTATGCGCTCAATAAAATAAAAGCCTGCTTTCGGTGCTGCTGGGGGCAATGCTTCATCAGGCCTCCAGTCACGATTCAAGTTGAACTGCGTTTGAGGCCTTTTCGTGATAAGTAAATAATTGTGTATATTTTGGTAAATAAACCGAAAATAGAAATTAGTGAGTAAATATTTCGAAATCTCTATTTAAAAAATGAGTGTAATATACTTAAAAATGTGAATGTAGTGCATGCATACGAACATACACAGCGCAGAATAAACAAATTGAAAATAAGTTTCTAGAATGGATTCATAGGTTTATATAGCGTAACTTTTAACTGTTATCGAAGCTAAATGCATTTTTTTGGTTTTACAATTTTTGTTACACTCGTACTATTTATGTTACTGACAGTTTATGTGCTATTACGGTTTAAATTTAATTAACTTTTTAATTTTAAATAAATTTTTTATTGAATATGCTTTTTTTATTAAGGAGTTATATTTAAAATTTCACTCTTAGTTTCAATTTGAGCTTTAAATTGTTTTATTTTAAAATTGTTTTTTTTTTTTATTTTTAAGTTCTTTATTAAAAACTTCATTTTCAATTTTTTTTCTTAAATTTTTGTTTGATATTAAAATTAAAATTAAATTAAAATTTTGAAAATAAAAATTTTTAATTCTAAAATTTTTTTTATTAAAAATAGTTTATTAAATTTTTTTCCGAATTCTACTAAATTTTTTCTCAATTTATTCTCCTTCTTTTTAAATTTCATTTTAAATTCTACTAATTTTTAATTTTTTCCTTATTTTTTTTAAATTTAATTTTATATATTTAATTTTTTAAAAATATTTTTAAATTTTATTAAATCTTCCCATTTTGTGTATGATTTTATCTAAAATTTCAATATTAGTTTAAATTTGAGCTTTAAATTGTTTTTATTTTAAAATTGTTTTTTTTTTATTTTTAAGTTCTTTATTAAAAACTTCATTTTCAATTTTTTTCTTAAATTTTTGTTTGATATTAAAATTAAAATAAAATTAAAATTTTGAAAATAAAAATTGTTAATTCTAAAAATTTAAATTGTTTTTATTTAATTCTAAAAATTTTTTTATTAAAAAGTTAATTAAATTTTTTTCCGAATTCTACTAAATTTTTCTCAATTTATTCTCCTTCTTTTTAAATTTCATTTTACATTCTACTAATTTTTAATTTTTTCCTTATTTTTTTTTAATTTAATTTTATATATTTAATTTTTTAAAAATATTTTTAAATTTTATTAAATCTTCCCATTTTGTGTATGATTTTATCTAAAATTTCAATATTAGTTTAAATTTGAGCTTTAAATTGTTTTTTTTTATTTTTAAGTTCTTTATTAAAAACTTCATTTTCAATTTTTTTTCTTAAATTTTTGTTTGATATTAAAATTAAAATAAAATTAAAATTTTGAAAATAAAAATTGTTAATTCTAAAAATTTAAATTGTTTTTATTTAATTCTAAAAATTTTTTTATTAAAAAGTTAATTAAATTTTTTCCGAATTCTACTAAATTTTTTCTCAATTTATTCTCCTTCTTTTTAAATTTCATTTTAAATTCTACTAATTTTTAATTTTTTCCTTATTTTTTTAATTTAATTTTATTTATTTAATTTTTTAAAAATATTTTTAAATTTTATTAAATCTTCTCATTTTGTGTATGATTGATTTTATCTAAAATTTCAATATTAGTTTAAATTTGAGCTTTAAATTGTTTTTATTTTAAAATTCTGTTGATTTTGTTATTTTTTTAGAATTATTTATATTTATTTTTTTAAATTTTTTATTAAATATTTAGTTTTGAAAATTTTTTTCTTAATTTTATTTTGCTTTATAGTTAAAATTATTAAAATAAAAATTTTCAATGCTATAATTTTGTTATTAAAAGTAGCTTATTAAATTTTATTATTTTTTCAAATTCTACAATTTTTTCATAATTTTTTCTCATTTTAGTTTAAATTCTACTAATTTTTTTCTGGATTTTTTTAATTTAATTTTATTTTTAGTTTTTCAAAAATATTCTTAATTTTTTTTTTCAAATTTTTTCATTTTGTATATTATTTTATCAAAAATTTCAAGTGTAGTTTTAATTTGAGCTTAAAATTGTTTTTATTTTAAATATTTTATATTTTTAAATTTGTAAAAATGTAATTTTTTCCTTAATTTTTTTTATTAAATTTATTAAAATACAAATTTTCAGTTCTAAAAATGTTTTATTAGAAATAGCTTATGCATTTTTTTCAAATTCTACAATTTTTTAAAATTATTTTTTTACGTTCTCTTAATGTTTAAATTGTTTTTAATATTTTTCCTTTAATAGTTTTTTCTTCATTTTTTTAATTTTTTTGATGTTTTAAATTTTTTTATTTTTTTAATTGTTTTTTACTTTTTTAAATTTTTTTAAATTTTTTTTAATGCTTTTAAGTCTACATTTCTTATTTTTTCTTTAATTTAATGTAATTTAATTTTTAAGTAAATTTTTTTTTTTTGCATTATTATTAAATGCAACTTTATATAATATTAATTAGAAATTTTAAAAATATTCGGATAAATAATCTTAATATTATAAAAAAATTTAATTTAAATTAATTACTCTTCAAACTTTTGCTCCAAAAAAATTATTATTTAGAATATTTAGTTTTTTTGTTTTAAAAATATTTATTTCATTTATTTTAGTGCAGTTTGAGATAAATTATAAAACTTACATTTTATGGAGCAATCATTTTTAATTTTTTCACTTAAAAAAAGTTTTAATATAATTTCGTAGTAAGCAAGAATATTTTGAAGAATTTTTTGAATTTTCAATTAAAAGAATTAAGTTTTTATATACAGGTTTTTTAATTAAAAATATTTAATTATTATTTAAATTTTTATTTTAAAAATAATTTTAACTTAAATTTTAATTAATTTTAACCGAAATATATTTTCCACCTTAAAAAAATTATTTCAATTTCCATTATTATTTTTAATAAAATTTTATTTTCTTAAAGAATTGTTTAAGATTTTTGTTATTTTGCGGTTTTTTTATAACCTCAAATTTAATCTTAAATTACATATTATATATTATGTTTATATAATATTGCAAGATATTTTAACAAACTTTGCAGTTTATTTCATAATTTAATATTAATTTATGTTAATATTGACAAAAGCTCGGAATTTCGCATAAACGAGTTAGGCTGTTTTTACTTTTGAACACAGACATACGCAAAGTAAAGGTTACAACTCGCAAAGAGTTCAAGGAAGTACTCGTATAAAACAGTATGAATGCTTGTGAAATGCAGTACGCGCCTTTTGCCGTTACAATAACAACATAACTACAAAAAATCAGGAAATGCAATAAAAGTGAGGTTAAAGCACTTTACCTAAGGACGAAAAGTGCTACATGTAAATAAAGTGCTGACTTCCTGTAGCTTTTTCAAAAGTTGAACGAAAATCAAGAGCAGGAAATCTGGAACGATATCCTTGAAAGTCAATGCCTGCATATGACAAGCGAAAATTGTATATTTGCATGGGAAAGAGACAAGCTTTTTATGAAAGCGTATAAATACGAGCAGCGTACAAAAGCGTTTAATAATCATAATTATAGACAAAGGTTTTCGTTTGTATGTATGTGCACGAGTACTTTGCGCTGGGACCACAGCAGAGTTGTGATACATACGTATGTATACTCATTATCACTATGAGCACTGTGAAGGCCATTAATTTTGCCAAGCATAGCCGCACATCAAATGATAACAAGTTGCAAATAAAGCAAGAGCACATAAATTTGGCAAAACAAAATACAGCTCTGCTGCTTTGTGATTTAATGCGGCTGATGGCATGACGTCAATATTTTGGCTGCTAGAAGTGGTTGCCAAATATTATAATAATATTAATAAATAATAAAGTGAAATGAAAAAAATTTGAGTAAAAATAAATCACGCTGAGAGCCGCGGCAAATATACTCGAGCCTGAAATGAGCGACGGCCCAGCGAGTGAAGTGACAAACAAACACTCGGCGATAATTTGTGCGTGGGCGTAATGGGCAGCACGTGCGTTGTGACATATTTAGAAGCGCAGACAAAAGCTTTAATTTTGTGTGTAAGAAAGGGATACAAGTAGGGCGCATTAATCGATAGAAGTAAACTTAGAAACCAATTTATTGCTGTATATTGAAGTATTATCACACATGAGATGGTGGAAATGATGGAATAATGTTGGATTTTTGCCCACTTTGGCATTTGTTAAGTCTAAATGTGTACTGAATGCACCTTTCGCTCCTCCAAATATTTCTTTTAACACTAAATAAATTCTTTAAGGGAAAAATTTAAAAAAAAAAAAAATTTAATTAATTTTTTAATAAAAAAAAATAAAATTTTTTTAATTAATTTTTTTTTTAATTAAAATTTTTCTTTTTTAATTGTTTTTTATTTCGTAAAGAAAATTCAGCAAGGAAACAAATAATAACTTATTAAAAAAATTATATGGTTTCATCTTTGATAATTTTTTTTTTCACTAAGTAACTTTATTAAGAAAAATATTTTATAAAAAAATTTTATTTTTAATTTAGCGTTTACTAATTTCATAAATTCAGAAACGAAACAAATAAAAATTATTAAAAAACATATACATACATATGTACTTTTATTTTTGTCAGGAACAAATTTTTATAAAAGGCCTAAAAATACACTTTTTCAAATAAAAATATTATAAAATATTTTGTCTTTTTATATTTGTGAATTTTTTGAAAAAAATATAGTTTTTTATAATCTAATATTTTATAAAAAGTGTAAAAAGTTTTATGTAAAAATGTTCCTTTTGCTATAAAAAATATAATAAAATCACTAATATTTGAATATTTTCTAATTTTTGGAAAACAGTATAAAAACTACATTTTCTATGAACAAACATTTTAATAAAATGCACAAACAATTTTAATGTGCAAAAACTTTATAAAAGGCGTAAAATGATCTAAAATACACTTTGCCAATAAAAATATTCTAAAAAAGCAATATGCTTTCTCATAAATATTTTTGACTTTTTTGAAAAAAAAAATTTTTTATAATTTAATATTTTATAAAAAGTATAAAAAATATATTGAAAAATATTTTCCTTTTCCTATAAAAAATAATATAATAAACTATTTCATTTTTGAATATTTTCTAATTTTTGGAAAACAGTATAAAAGCAATATTTTTTGTAAACAAATATTTTAATAAAAGGCACAACATTTTGATGTTATATATTTTACGTATTTAATATAAAAAATTGTAAACCCATAAAAAATTTTGTGAAATATATAATATTTTTTTCATAAAAATAATCAAGCAAAATATTTATCTTCTTTTATACACACATATGTATTTTCGAATTTATGAAAAATATTTTTTTCTCAACTTTCAATTTTTAAAATTTTGACATCAAAATTTATGCACTCAATTACCCGAAATTCCTATTAAAATTGTTTTAAAAATTTACTAGTTTACGTTTAGTATATTTTAACCAACTCAATTTATTTGACTCCTTCTCAGTGTACATTTTTTAAATTTTTTTGCTTTACTAGAAATTCATAACAACTAAAAATCGCATACTAGGAGTATCATCGAAATAATTACAAAAGTTGAACAATTAAGCAAAATTCAAGGTATCTAAATTCAGATTTTATATACATATTTTTAATTTTCTCAATGCTTAATAAATTATTTACGCCGTTTCTACTTTAATTCAAAGCAATTGTTAAATAATTCACCGAACAAATGATAGATATCATTTTTGCTTTGGCTTGCGATAAAATATACAAAAACAGATGGCTGATTTCTAAGCGCTCAAAGGAAAGGAATTTTATGCCTGAATGAAAACTTTTGATTGCCTTTTGTGTGTAAATTTGGGCTTTTTTGTTTTATTGTTGCAACAAAGGAAAGTTTTATTTGCGCTCGTTTGAGCTGCCAAATATATACAAACAGACGTATAAATACATATGTATATCTGATATATGTACTACACGAATATAATTTCAATGGAAATTTTTCCATGAAGCCAAATTTCACTTTATATTGAAGTGAAATACTCACACATCACGCATTTTCTTCTTTAAAATATCAATCAGGACAGTTATGTATCACTTACAGGCAGTTCTTTTTAGATAAATATACTCATATCTTGTATATGTATAATTATATTCATATGTACTATTCCTACATATATATATATATATATGTTTATGTGTCTACATATTTCAAATTGTTTAGACTGCTCTTCAGCAATCTTAAGCGCCTGAAAGTAGGTTTATATATAATAAAAAACGAGACTATATGTATGTATGGGTGTACGCATGAACGAGCGTACGTGCTTTATTAGCTTTAAGGCGTCCGTCCTCGAAGCGTAGCATATTTTTGAGGGCACATTTGTCTCAAGTTACCATAATGCTGAGCTCACCGGCCAAGAGCACATCGCACAACTGGCAGTATTTTGAAATAAGTCTCCACTAACACATGAATACATTAAAATACGCTCATGCAAACATAGTTCTATAAGTATACAACACACTAACAAAGTGTTTCTGCCTAGTAAGTGTCTAATTGATAGTCATGTGCACAGCATCTAGACGCCTGAAATTGTGTCATGATTTTCTTTTGAATAATTTTGGTCTACTAAGTTCCTCAGTCTACGGCTTTTGCTCCGTTAATAAGCTCTTATGAAGATTTTGTGTGGGACGCAGTGCTTTGTTGTGCCTTTTTTATACAATTTAAATAATTTTTAGTTGCTGTGACATGTCCACGCAATCGTTATTTAATGCTTTAATTTACTTTTTAAGACCATGTCCAAAATTTAACTTTTATTAGGAGCCTTGCTGTTCCCTCTTTTTTCTTATGACATATTTGCAAAGTATTTTTACGGAGTCCTTCTTTCCAATTAGTCTTAGCATTTTGTACATTGTCTGCAATATGGTGGAAATAGTTGCATATTTATAGGCGCCAAATTTTTTACATTCAGTAATTCAACATAATATTTGGGTTAACAGCTCATCAGCTTCGAAAAATATGCGAAAATATTTTATTGTGTCCTTGTTTTGTACATCTAATGTACATAGATAAGAACACATATATTGGGCTTGTAAGACTTTAAAATTTGCTATCAACTGTACAAAATATACATATGTATATTTGTTTTAGGTTACTCAGTTTATTGAGTTTCGATTTGTGTCATTTATAAATATAAATGCAATAAGTATTACTTTTCCAACAAATTGAAAAATGGCAAAGCGCACAAGGAACTGGTATAAATCGTATAAACTGGTATAATTGCTTAAAATAAAGGGCGTGAACATAAAAATTGTAAAATACCAAATCGAACAAACTGGTATAAATCTCATAGACTGTTATAATTCGCATAAACTGCTATAATTGCATAAAAATGTTGCTCTGTTGTTGCTAACACAAGAAAGCAGGCCGTGAACATAAAAATTAAAAAATGTCAAATCAAACACACAACTGGTATAACTCACAGAAATTGGTATAACTCGCATAAATTGGTATAAATTGCGTTAACTGGTATAAATCGCGTAAACTAGTATAAGTCGCACAAAGTGGTGTAATTGCTTAAAAATAATACTTTATTGTTGCCAACACAAGCAAACAGGGCTTAAACATAAAAAGTGAATGCAATGCTAATATTTGATTCCTAAATTAAAATTGCAACTGCTATAACTCAATGTAGCAATATTTTGATTTTTATTGAGCGTATTTGAAATTTAGACAATTTTTTTTTTACTCTTTCTCATACTGCCAACATAAGCTTTTCTAAAATGTGCTTGGTAGAATTGTAGAAACGAGCAGAGAAATATCGAATCGAATGAAAAAAAATATAAAAATATATAATATATGTATATATTTGAAGGTTAAAAAAATATATATGTATATTTAAAAATTTTTTGTAAGAAAAAGATATATATTTAAATTTTTTTTCCTTAAAAATATTTTGTAAAATAAAAAATATATTTTTATTTTTTTTTTCATTCGATTCGCAATTTTTCTGCTCGCTTTCCTTAAAAAAAATTAAAATATATATTTTTTCTTAAAAAAAATTGTACATATACTTATATATATTTTTAACCTTCAATAGATGTAAAAATTTATAAAGTCCACTAAGCAATTTCAGTAAGGAGCAGAGTGCCTTACTTATTTCATAAAACTTTTTATGTTCATTTTCCGATAACAAAATTCATTTCAACGCTTACAAGCAACAATAAGCCCGCACAACTTGATTTATGTAGCTGCTCATATTGCAGCAATCGCCAAAGCAAAGAAAGAAACTTCACTCCCAAATATCATAAATCAGCTTACATGTCAGCGAAAAGCAGGCTTAAAGTCTCATATTTCCATTGAGTCGGCAAATATTTGGCGATACTTGTAGTGAAAGAAAAACAAGCAAAACTTAAGGCGAAAACAAAAATGTCAGAAATATTCTAGTTGAAAGCGAGGAAAACTGAGCTGCGCCGCACCAACTGACTGGCTATCACGTTCAAGGTGAATGCCAGCAACGAGCACGAAGATAAAACGCCAACAATTTACAAGTAAATATGTATGTATGCAAGTAAATATTCAAATATATGTATGTTGTTTTGTACTCAAGTATGTATATATGCTCATAAAGTGTACTATTTTAGTACTAAAAAAAATTGCTCGCTTTGCTTTCGTATTTTATTACTTGCGGAAATTTAAAGCTGCCGAATACTAAAGTAAAATTATAATGGCAATAAGTTAGCGTTCATGTAAACAATCAAAAATTATTGCTAGAGCAATTTTATTTGTTTTGTTTTTTAATTGCTCAGCGTTTCACCTGTCAACAAGCGTATAAAATCGGCGCTACACACTCAACTTGAGTGCTTCTAATCAATTTTCAAACAAACAAAAATATAAAATAAATAAAAAAAATATAGAATAAACAAAAAAAAAAATAAAATAAATAAAAAAAATAATATAAAATAAAAAGAAAAATATATTATAAAAACAAAAACAACATCAATCATTAATTTAAGCGTTGTGGGTGAGTCGTGGTGGCGATGGACCGCAGCGGTGAGTTTAAATTATTTACCAAAAATAAACACAATTCTAACATAAAATTGTTGTTTTTGCTTTTTCATAGATGCATACAAATATAAAACAACAAAAAAAAGAATACGGTGTGCGTTCACAACAATGTCTACGCTCAATTTGAATTATCAAGTGTTTATTTGCCAGCCATTGTTGGCTGGTGCGGTGCGGGTGTGTGTGTGTATGCCGCTGATAGGCTCGAGTGCCGCTTTTATCAAATCCTATTATCTGCTCTGTAAGGCGCTGATTTGCTAATTGGTTTGTTTGTTGCTGCTTTCTTACTGTAATTCTTATTTTTCATTATTTGACTTTGTAATAAGCACACACACATGAATAGACAAAAATTTCATTAGCCATTTGCCCTTGGCCAAAAAGGGAATATCAAAACAAATTGAGACTTAAATCAGTAAAGTCAATAATTAATATAAGTACAATATATTTTTGACATATCATATTATACAATAAACTATAAACTGAATATACTTTGTATGTGCGAACATAGCATACTTGAGTGGGCGGTATTGAGTGCTTGTTGTTATGAATGGGTTGTTTTGAAATTTTTGCAAAGCAGTGTTAGAAGGAATCAATTGGGCTTACTACTCGACTTATTGGCTATTTAGTGTTATTACTGGTTATTAGGTGAATAGCTTACTAAACAAATATTCTTCTTTTTTATTGGCTTTATTGGCGTAGATACCGCTTATACCGCGTTATAGCCGAGAAACTTCGAAAGGAAATTATGTAAAAACCAAAAACAAAAAACTAGAAAACACAAAACTTCGACTGCTAAGTACTATACCCTCCATAGGTACATTTTTTGTTGCATAAAATGATATAAAAATATATTTAACTTAATTTTTATTGGCCAGTTTGTACGGCAGCTATATGTTTTAGTGGTCTAATCTCAACAACTCATTCGGAAATTGTAGCATTGCTTTGCACAATAATTCATGCCAAGTTTTGTGCGGATAACTCTTCAAAAGTAAATAATTTCCATACAAGGCAAGGATTTTTATCGTTCAGTTTGTATTGCAGCTATATGCTATAGTAACTCGATATCTATAATTTCTTTATAAATTGTAAGATTGCTTTAAATAATAACTCAAGCCAAAATTTCGCGGATTTACTCTTCAATTGAAAAAGTTTTCTATACAAGCACTTGAAACTGATCGTTCAATTTGTATGGCAGCTATATGATGTGGTGATTCGATCTAAACAATTTCTTCGGGGATTGCACCTTTGTTTTAAATAATAACTCATGTCAAGTTTTGTGAAGATAACTCGTCAAATGAAAAACTTTTCCATAAAAGCACTGGATTGCGCCCGTTCGATTCGTATGGCAGCTATATGCTATAGTGATCCGATTAGAACAATTTCCTCGGATATTGCATTATTAACTTAGATAATAATCCATGCTGAATTTAGTAAAGATATCTCGTCAAATAAAAAAGTTTTCCATACAAAGAGTTGATTTTGGCCTATCATTTTGTATGACAGCTATAAGCTATAGTGTTCCGATAGCGGCCGTTCCGACGTATGAGCAGCTTCTTAGTGAGAAAACAATGTGTGAAAAATTTCAGATCGATATCTCAAAAACTGAGGGACTAATTCGCGTAAATTGACGCAGCTAGTCACGCTGATCATTTATACTTCTTTCTATATACTATAATATAATATATGGTCTCCGACGTTTCTTTGTGTAGATTACAAACTTTAATATCCTGTTCAGATTATAAAAACAGTGATAATGAACATTATTAAAGATTTATGAAATATCAGTTTATGCAAAAAAAAAAAAACAATTTCAATTTTTTTGCTCAAATTTTCAAACGAAATTGGCAAGCAGTTACAACAAAATAAGAAAATATAAAAATTACACATATTGTAAATTATTCAAAAAATATGTCTAGTATTAAATAACACCCAAAACCACTTAAATTTTTATTTCTATAATATATATTTTTTTAAAAACAGAAAAATATATACAAACATATGTACATATGCACACTTTTCAAATATATATATTTTTTTATAAATGTGAAATACTAATTTTTCATACTAACAAATGGCGTTTTGGTTTTCTGTAATATGCCATTAACAGAAAATAATATTTTCTACATTTCCTTTTCGAGTATACGCTACAAATGCATGCCCCTGACCTTGTGCGAAATATGTGCTGAAGAAAATTTTGTTTTTTTCTAATATGCACTTGCAACTAAGAAAATGCTGCGCAATTGTTTTAAAATCTAAATTCTTTTGGAAATTTAGGCAGCGCAAGGCAAACTGTGCCGATGCGCAGCGGCCGCACAGCCATATAATTTTTGGTTACTCATACGCGCTGTCGCCCGAAAAGTGAGCATGAGCTGAACTTAGGCGCCAACAATAGACTTGCCATAGAGTCGTTCATTAATTTTTGCTGAATTGTTATAATGTTTGAGGCAAATTTGACAATTTAAAAGCAATTTATCAACTTTGCTGCGACGAGCGCGTGGGTCGTAAATGCCAGGGGACACTGGGGACTGGCAGCAAAAGCGAGCACAGTTTCAAAGACGTAAAAACGTCAACTTTTTAGCGGTGACTAACGGCAAGTTCCGTTTGATTGACAAAGCGTAATCGTTTTCTTTTATGCTTTTGTTTTGCCATTTCTTTTTATTATCTTATTTTCATGCTCAAGGACACTTCCGTTACAAATGAGTTATATAACGCATGCAAGCTGTTTCAACACCCACTCGGCCAGGCCAGTCTGTCTCATTGTAATGCATAATTTTTCACGAAGCAAATGAGTTGCGCTTTTTGTTGTTGTTGTTTTTCTCTTTTGTCACTCGCTTGGCGGCGTTTCAAGGTGTTGCATTATTGTTAAAGCAAAATAATTAATATTGACTTTTTGCTTGCTGGCACTGTTGGCAGCACTCGCATGTTGTTCGCCATTCACCTCACTGTCGTATCTTTGTTTTTGTGTTTTGTTTCGCATTTTTTTTTGTTGAATGTCTTTTGATTCCTGCGTCGCTGCCGGCGTCGGCGTTGACAGCAATTAGCGGAAGGAAGTGTGCATTTTGCGCTCATTAAGCATCGACAATTAGCTACATGTGCGTTTGTTGTTGTAATTAGTGAAAAAAATTAAGCAACTAATTTAACTCGCTGCTCGACAAGCGCAGTGACAGATCGTCGCAATAATTGTATGGGCGTGTCACTTCTTGGCCGAGAGGTAAGCTGTTTTTGTTGTTGTAAAAAACGAAAAGTAAAAAAATAATAAATAAATTAATGCAGTTTGTTTTTTCGGCTTTCTCATTAATGTTGCGGAAATGCAATGAAATGTGTGTGCGTTTTTTTTTTTTATTTTGTCTACGTGCTTTCTGCGTCGACTGTTGTTTGTTACAAGACGTTGCTCCTGCTTTTGTCTCGTTAATTACTTATAAATATATGTATGTATGTATAAATAATAGTGCAAAACAAGCTAATAAAAATAATGCACCGTGCTTTTCAACTTGGTGTTGTTGTAGGGGCGCATTTTGGCGTCGTCGCGTACGTGTTTAAAGGCGAAATTTAAATTTTCTATTTAAAAATTTCAACTTGGCATTTATTGTGTACGCAATTCATTGCAAGTCGTATGTGTGTAATTTATTTTTATTTTATCGGTAATTTCGTTGCAATTTCTTCACAGAGGCACGTTTGTGCCAAGCCCACTTTTTATTGTTGCGTTTTGCGTTTTTCAAATACATAGTGCAATAAGTGGTAAAATTTATGTTTATTTATGTATAGATATAGACCAGGGAAGATAGTTTTTGAAAACAACAAAATTCATAGTAGAATGAAAGTCATCATAAACAAAATAAAAAATTAACAAACAAATTAAGAAAAAATAATTTACTGCCGATCTGTCGTCGGGAAAAGGAAGGAGAGGCGCGTGTTTGAATTTTTAAGGGTTAAGAATGTTTTATCTCGATTTTCTGCAAAACTACAACTTCTATAGAAAAAAAATATATGACAATGTTGTAGGCAATGAAAGTATTTATAATTTCTTTATTAAGCATTTTTTCACATAACCTTGAAATTTGTAAAATTCACAAAACCTATTTTTTTAATTTTTAAGGGTTTATCTCGATTTCCGATAAAACGAAGACTTATATAGAAAAATTATATGACAGAACCGAATTTTTTCACATGATTTTTGTATGAAAAATTCATCCAAATTTTTTGATTTTTAAGGGTTAAGACTAGTCTATCTCGATTTCCGATAAAACCAATACTTCTATAGAAAAAGTTATATGGCAATGTTTGTTTATAACTTCTTCGCATAAAATTTTTTCACATAACCTTGAAATTTGTGTGAAAAATTCACAGAACTAAATTTTTAGATTTTTTATTTTTATCATGTACAAAAAAAATTTCACGAAATTTTGTGGAAACGTACGCTCTTACAACCCAAACATATCCCATTTTTATTTAAAATATTTTTTCTTGTTATAATTACGTAAAATCGAAAAGCACACTAATTTTCAAACAAAAAATCTCAAGTAAAAATATGAAATATTTTTAAAAAGTTCGTTGGTTTTATATTGGTGGAATTCCATACTTTCTGTTGATATAAAAAATATGTATATAACTTCTATATATAGAAATTTTTAACATAACCTCAAAATTTATATGAAAAATTCACAAAACCAAATTTTTGAATTTTTTTTTTTATCATGGACAAAAAAAATTTTACGAAATTTGGTCAAAACGTGCACTCTTATATTCCAAACATACCCCATTTTGATTTAAAATATTTGTTTTTTCTTCTTATATTTACGTAAAATCGAAAAAGCACTGATTTTGCAAAAAAAAATTCAAGTCAAAATTTCAAATTTTTTTAAAAAGTCAGTATGTTTTATATTTGTGCAAGTCCATACTTTTTGATGGTGTAAAAAATATATATTTTACTGTTGTAAATTTGCTCAGAAAATGGAAAAAGACCCCACTAAATTCAGCTGTTTATGATGACTCAAAACTGTTTTTCTTTTATTTCATATACCTACTATTTTCAGTAGCGGCTGTAAAAAACACCTTTTCTTTCCATTTCCTACAAAATCCATAAACAGAGAAATTTTTTCAAGTAGTTGTAAGCGAGACTTGAACTTTTTTATCTAAAGAAATAGCAAACTGCAAGGCGTAGCATCTTCCCGTTACGATTAAGAGTCCATAATTCGGAGAGATTTGCTTAGCGGTGTTCAAGAACCTATTTTTCAGAGTAGCCAGCGAAAAAAATATAGCCCACCCTTATAATGGGTTGTCAAGCAAGTCTTGCGGTATTTTTATTGATTATTTTTATTTTTATTGAAATGAATTTTTGATGACTCATGCCCAGCTCTTGACCGATGCTACGGGTGCTACTATGCCGGTCTCTTTCGACCAATTCGGCGATTTTACCGCAATTTTCGACGACAGGCCTTCCGGAGCGTGGCGCATCTTCGACCACCTTACACCAGAACGAAAACGTTGAAACCATCGTTGTGCATTTTTGCCTTTATCGTAGTAGTACTGTAAAGTATGCCGTATTTTCTCTTTATTTTGCTCCATGTTTCGACGCTATAACTCACGAACGACTTAAAAGAAACGACAATCAATCAAACACGTGTTAGCGCGTAAATTTTTTGAACTAAAACGCAAGACTTTTTGACAACTTTTGGTTAAATATATTTAAAAATATTTTTTTTTTGCTTTTTTGGTTTTTTATTTTTTACACAGTAAATTACTAATTCATGACACCTAAAATGCAAACTAACGTAACATCATTTCTCATAAGTTTAAAGGCGAAGGAAAAACGATATAATAGAAAAAAAAACTCATATTGAAACAAAATTTAAGTTTTGGTTATAAAATGGTTATATATTGGTTATATATTGGTTATATCTGACAGCGGAAGCTGAAAATTTTATGCTACATACATATATGTATGTATGTAATAAGATGTCGTAGATCGTAAGCAATAAAAAACTCAATTTCGATTTTTTGTTGATATGTTATTTTGCATTTTAGCTGGCGATATGTTTTATGCAAAGAAAATATAATTTTATACATATATAAAGAGTGCATTAAAATACTACCAAAAGAACACAAAATGTGTGTGAGCGTCAAAAGCGTTCATTAAATCAACAGAATCAGTATGCTTCTTTACCCCTGCTTAACAGAATTTCCTCCAGCGTTGCTTGGTTTTAATTAGCATTTATTACACAAAGATCTATTCGCACCTAACAAACGCGCTCCTTATTACAAATGTACATATATTTGCAAGCAAAAACGCTTTCCTATTACAGTCTGTGAACTACACACCTACACAACTTCAACTCATTCCCCGGCAATGGCGCCCAAGTACGCGTGTATGCTTTTGAAAAATTCATGAACTGTAATACTTTCATAGCTGGCGCTTAACAAAGTTGTCAGGGAGAGACATTTTACAAGTGCAGACAAATTACCCTTGACCTGTTGCTGTCTATGTAGAAGGCGACAAGCAATCGCAGATTGTAGATAAAAATAAGGATACTCGTAGACTCCTTACTTTGTTCATACACATTAAAATGGTGCTAAAGCGTTGTTATAGCGGTATAAAAAATTAAAAAATATTGCCACTTATTTATTATTATTTTTTAATTAATTTTCGAAATTTTTAATATGAAATAAGTAGGAAAATATTATAAAAATATTTCTAATAAATATTAAATTAATTGAAATCGTAACACATTTTTTGGATTCAGTTCCGCGCTTGGGACTTTACTGATTAAAGGCGACAAAACTATATCATTCAAATACTGTTGACTTTATACCACCAGCTGATCAATCAGTCATCAAATATTGCGTCTCTATTTGCAATTGCACAAAGTGCATTTTTCGCCACAATAAAAACAAACAATGGCTATTAACTAGGCAAATTGCGCATCCAAGGAAATATACAAATATTAAAATTGCAAAAGAGAAAAAAAGAGCAAAGAGCAAGAGAAAATTGTGGCATTTTAATGGCAGAAAAACAACTTCAGAAGTACAATAATATTAAATATATACTTGCATGTATTAATGCACGTGTATGTGTGTGTGCTGCGTAGCAAGTTGGTAAACAATTCTATCACAAGCTACAAGTTGTTAATAAATGAATAAAAACTGCATTGAATATCATCTAATTAAAATGTGACAGCGAAAAGGAGGCTTGTCAATGTGCGAACACGTGACCTTGTTCGTTTACGGCAAGTGTAATTTGTTTTTGCTTATGATGTTTGTTGTTTGTTTTTCATATATCACAACGTGAATGGTTAATGAGTTAAATTAAAATAGCTACGGTTGCGCATTGCCCCATATTAATAACAGTATTTTTTGCAATATAAACATTTGTTTACTTCGAAGATCATTAAATTTACAACAAATTGTTTACTAACAACTGATTTATGTAAGAATTGTTATGGTGTCTTTATGGGTTTTGCTTGATGTTTCTTGCAAAAAAAAAAATTACATAAAAACTAACAACAAATTTGATTTGAATTCGTACAAGAGCGTAAGCGAATGCCTCAATAAAGCATTATGACCGCCCGCTTCAGTGCCAGCAAGTTTTGTTTTGCAAATTTTAGACCGATTTCATATTGTGAATGGCTCAAATGGCTAATTTTTGGCAAAAATATATAAAAATATATATAAATATATATATATTTTGTCATTTTAAAAACTTAAGGCTTCAAATCAATTATAATTGTTTACTAAAAGCAAAACTAAGTGGTTTCTTAAAAAGGTTTCTTGACCTTGGTTTAAGAATTTCTAGAACCAAAACAGCGGCACAACACATTTGCGCATGCGTCAGAGTTCACGTTAGCGCAGAGTTGCATCGGAAGTGCTGCAACTTTGTTTAAACATGTGGTGAAGTTTGTGCGATTCGCCAAAATCCCCAATGCTTCTCAAAGACATGGCTGTCTAAGACTAGTAACCGATTATAGCATATATAGTTGAGACTTGAAATATTTGGTAAGCCATTATTAGTTTATCGCAACAAAATATATGTATGTACCAATAAGATTTGTTAACAAAATATAAAAACGAGTTGGTACAAAGTGTTACTATTATTTTTTACATTACTCTACAAAATCTGATTAATTGAATTGTCGTGATTTATTTAAATTTTTATATTTATTTTATTTATTTATTTATTATATGCCAGTCAGTACAATTGCCTGTTTTTTCTTATAATTTTTGAAGATTAGTTTTTTAGTTATTAATTTTTAAAATCGCTTTATGTAAAAAAAAAAAATTAATTACACTTTAAATGTGATTTTATGTAAAAAAAATTTACAATTAATTACTTTTCAGAAATGTCTGATGTCACTAAATACCGGTTTAAGCGAAATTCTTTCCAACGAAACAGATATTAATACAGCTAATATTTAGAAACAACAATTTTTGTTTTAAAAAAAATTCTAATTTTTATTAAAAAAAAAACTTTCCAATTGAAATATAAAAACTATTATCAGTAGTATAAATTTTTATTGAAAGTAATAAAGCTTTTCATATAAATTTCATATATACGTCATATTGTATATGACTGTTAACGTTAACAGAGACTGTTTGAAAACTTAACAGCAGAATTTTAAACTATATGGTAAATAGCTTTTTCATTTAATTTTGCATACTAGGGTGGTTGAAAAAAACGAATATTTTTTTTGCTTGATACTTTGAAAATAGGTTCTTGAACACCATTAAGAAACTTTCTTCAAGTATGAGCTCTGAATTGTAACGGAAAGTTCCTTCGCCTTGCAGTTTTCATTTTTTTCTTATTATCAGATAGAAAAATTTATATTTCGCTACCAGCAACTTGAACAAATATCTCGCTTCATAGACTTTGTAGCAAATTGAATGTTCAACAAAAATGTTAGCTTATGACCCACTCTAATGTATATTGATGTTCTTCTTAATTGACATAGACACATGCATATTGATTATTTATTGTAAATATAGCAGATATTGCGCGCTTTCTCCGCTTCAAAATCACAAAAATTGAGGTCCAACCACCTGAGTCAATATTTTTCTATAGTTATTTGAATAATGTCGGGCAAGATTTGGAATATATGTACATACATACATACATTTATGCAAATATGTACATATGTATGTGTTTACAATGGCATTTCATTATTTAAAACGATTTTGTTTGCAATGCGACTTTTTTGATTAGTCATAAGTGCAATAAATATAATGCAATCCAGTGTGCCATCTTCTGTACGAAAGTTGAGTAGAACAATTCAACTCGTGACTTATCGGCTGCTCCTCGAAGCGAACGAATAATCAAGCCAATGCGATAAGCACAAAACAAATAGACAAAAAAGTAATTAAAAACAAAACGAAATATTTATTTGCGAGTTATAATTGTTTTGGTCTGTATGTATATGTGAGTGAGAGAAAATAAATAATAACAAGCAAGGAAAGACTATGTTCGGGTGTAACTGAACATTTTATACTCTTACAACTTGCATATCAAAACATGTTGCGAAAGAATTTAACGATCATTATTCAAATTTGATATCTTCTTGATTTATATTGAAGGCCATTACTTAGAATTCATTTTATTGCTATATTTTTCTGCTTGCCATCTAAAATTATATTGAAATCATAATGAAATGTGATATAAACTCGAGATAAAACATGCTCTCTTAATTTTATTAAGATAACTAAATTATTGGTCGATATATGCGATATAAAGTTACACGGAAGTTCGAAAGTTTTTATAGTAAGTTTATGAGGGCTCAGGAATTATTGACCCGATTCACCATCCATTTTTCATACACAGAGGATTCTATTATCAGGAAGAGATTCGCTCTGAATTTCAATTGAATATCTCACACATTGACCGAAATTTTCGGTCAAAAGTCAGCTATAGGTGCTGGGTTCCGCATATGCGGTACCTAGGGGCTTGATTTTTAGTCATAAGGTGGCATACTTCAAGGCCATTATTCATGCAAAGCTTTTTCCGTTATATTGATTGCTTCCTGATTTGTATACTGGAAAGTGAAAGAATCAAAAGGAATTTATAATTGTGTTATATTGGAAGTAGGCGTGGTTGTAGTCCGATTTCGCAAATTTTTGCATTGTAATATGCTACTGTTAATGTAACATCATGTACCGAATTTGGTTGAAATCGGTCGAGCAGGTGCCGAGATATGTGATTTCACTAAAAGAGACCGGTACCACGCACATTTTCCAATTTTGATACCGGCTCTTTTAAAGCTGTTTAATACCATCTCGAGGGTAAAATTTAATGTCTTTGAAGTATTTAGTGACTGATTTAACGTGCTTTCAGTTGTTTTTAACAGACCGTTATATAAGGGTGTGAGAGGGATTATGATCCGATTTTATTTATTTTTTATTATCATTTATCTTGAGTGAACATCATGTCATTGATTGTTTTAGCTTGAAGGGTAGATATGTACATTTAACATATAAGTGGGCGGACCACACCCACTTATTAAACTTTTTTAGCCCACAGCTGCCCTTTGCTACTGCGATCCTTTGTTTGTGCTTAATTATGGCACTTTATAGGTTTTCCTTTAATGGTGTTTTGTGAGCGTGTTAGTGGACCGATTACGCCCATCTACGAACTCCGTCTTACTTTTTGCCGAGAAACGCACATACGAAACGTACATAGAAACGTCATCAAGATATCTCAATTTTTACTAAGTTAAAGCTTGCACGGACGGACGGACGGACAGACAGACAAACATCTGGATTTCAACTCGTCTCATTATTCTGATCATTTATTGTATATAACCCTATATCTATCTCGTTTAGGTTTCGGTGATACATACAACCGTTAAATGATCAAAACTATTATACTCTTCAGCAACATGTTGCTAGAGTATAAAAAAATATATACATACATATGTACAAGTGGGTGTGTCTTTGTGCTGGTGATCGTAGTTTTTGTTTTTAAAGTAAAGACGATCATGTGCACCAACATTCGAACTCGTGCCACACAAACATAATTTATACACTACACAGAGATAAGAGAGTAAGTTGAGTGCATGTTACCCTAAAATGTAATACATTTTCGTACAAAAATAACATTTCTAAGGTGTTGATACTTTTGGGCAACTGAGATATATTTTATTGGCAAATGTGAAGGTAAAGACAAAACTGACAGACATCAAATACATTTTACAACAATTTCGGCTACTTTTTCGGTGCTATCGAAGAGAACTGAGGCGGAGTGGCATCTCTGGCAGGGAAAGTTTGCCAATTGTCATATCTTGCTTGTACGAATGAACAACGTTATTCTATCAACCTGTGGCATGTTATTCGATCAATTCAAGACATGTTATTTTAATATATATTACTTATATTATGTCTCAATTGCCGTCCGTGGGGAAGAAGAGTGCTTAAATCAATTATAGAAAATTGCTAGCGTCAACAAAAATTCAAATTGAGGTCAGCGGTTCAAATGCTCAGAGATGGCAAGAAACAGCGGTATTTGAATTAATTGTAAGTAGTTTCGGACTAAACTGAAATCAACAAGTTTCAGTCAAGGCTTTTGAAGCGCTTGATGTGGAACAAAAAGTGCAAAAAATTCCAAACTAACAGTTTTAGTTTTTATAATTTACTGCTGGTTGTTGTAGTGATTTTCTAACAAAAAACAAAGTTTGTTCTAACAAAAATTTTTTCTTCTAAAATTTTGATATGATTTTTCTTTTTTTTTACGTTTTCTAACAAACAATTTTTTTCTAACAAATTATTTTTTCGAAAATCTAATAAAAAATTTTTTGTTATTTTTTTGTTTGATATTTTGTTAGAAAAATTCTTTTTTGTCAGAAAATCACTACAAGAACCATCTGAAAATTGTTAAACTAAAACTTTTAGTTTTGAAAACTACTGCACTTTTTGGTTCATATCAAACAAAAAAATATGTAGTGATTTTCTGACAAAAAAGAATTTTTCTAACAAAATTTTTTTTCCAAAATTTTGATATTTTTTTATTTATTTTTTTCTACATGTTCTAACAAACAATTTTTTTTCTAACAAATTCTGTTTTCGAAAATCTAACAAAATTTGTTTTCGAAAATTTTGTTTTTTTTTTTTGATTTTTTCAATAATTTTCAGATGGTTGTTGTAGTGATTTTCTAAAGTTTTTTTAACAAATTTTTTTTCTAACAAATTTTTTTTCTATCAAATTTTTTTTTCCCAAAATTTTGATATTTTTTTTTATTTTTTTACATTTTTTAACAAACAATTTTTTTCTAACAAATTCTTTTTTCGAAAATCTAGCAAATTTTTTTTTCGAAAATAGTTATTTTATTCGAAAATTTTGTTAAAATTTTTTAAAATTTTTTTAATTTTTTTTTTATTTTTATTTAAAGGTAAACCTATCTAAATATTAAATTTTCTTCGTTTATATTGTAATATAAATACTTTTTAGCCAGCAATAAGTTAAGTAAGTTTCTTTTGGACTAGTTGTGAACCAGTTTATTCACAAGCATACTTATCTGAATAGCTGACATAAGCTAAGCTGCTTGCTGTTCAGTACATACTCCTATGCAATTCAATGATACTGAAGCTCAATTTTTAAATTGCCACAAATGGGCGATTCTCTTGCAAATATACAGGCTTACGTAGCGCAGGCCTCATTCATCATTGCGCAACTAATCAAGCTCATATTTAGGAATGACCGCTGGCGCATATGATATACATATATATGATAGCAAACACTTTTCAAATTAATGATGTGGAGAATAAAATGTCAAAATCATTACTATAATGCTATAAATAATAGTGCGCTTGACAGGTGTTTAGCTGGTGCTTTTGATACAATTTGCAGTGTGACTTTGAAACTATAATTATGGTAGAGAGTAAATTTGGATCCAGTTGAATACAATTTTTTCTGGCATTACGTGCTGCACATAAGTAATGAAGCTTGAATCCTATGGGCGGCATATTGTTATTTAACAGGTGGTGGCACAACATTGTAGGAACCTGGTATATTTTTAGGTAATATACAGTAAGTAAAGAATACTTCGAGCAGTGATTCTTGAAAAAATCATTTGCGATAACTTAAAATTACTCAAGCATACATTTCTCTTTAGACAAGTAAGATTTCAGCCCAATCAATTCAAATTAAGACAGTTCAACAACTTGAGAACCGATTTTTTTCAATTAAGTGAGAGTGTCATACTGTCATGCCCGAGTGCAATAATGCCTGATTTTTTGCAACAACATGCCATAAAAGTAAATAAATCAACATTTTGACATTAATTAAAAAAATATACAAATATATTTTGGACTCAAATTTCGAGAAAATACCGGTTTGGTGAGCGGATGATTAACGCACACGAGAAACATTAACCTTAAGAAAACAAATGGCTGTGTGTGATGAAGGCGCACGAGGCAGCAAAAATTGGGCAAAAAATAAGGCAAAATGAAGTAAGCAAAGCGTGGCAGCGGGAAAAAAGCAGAGGAACTGCACGATCTCGTGTGTAATGTGAGTAAAAGTATGCAGATATTTCAATGAAAAAGTAAATTAACACTCGTGTTGAAAAAAAACTTTGTAAATAATCATTTACGTTTTGCAGATACAGTGCCGAAAACTGATCGCCGCCAGCGAAGGCTTGCGAAAATATTTGTGCAAAAGCTTTTGACGTCACTCAAAGTGGAATGCGACGAGCGATTCAAGTGCGACGAAGCGTTTGAGTAAATAATATGTAGAAATCAAACGATATAAGATGAATTAAAGGGGGAGAATACAAACGCGCATACACACATACATTTATATAATTATTGTATACAATTCAGCAATGACAGCAAGATTGATTGCTTTATTTATATGTCCGTCTGTTTTATATAATTATACCCCTAGGTCTTAACAGAGGCTACGAGTTTATTCTAAAATTAGCATAAGCCAATTGATATACAAACAGGAACGCAAAAGAAAGAAAAAAATATGAAAGCAAAAAATCACCTAAAATATTGAAATTTTTAGCAATTTTGGCGTTGTTGTTGCCGAAAAGTGTGAAATAGAAAAGAATGAAGAAAAAAGGAAAAAAAGAGATAAATCTTTGGCGCTAACACCGGTACAGGGCAGGAAGAAAAATAATAATTGGCGCAGCCGGTGGAACGTGTCTATTAAGAAGCCGGTCAGGGCAGTGACGTGGTAGTAATTGCTTGCTAAATGACTAATATCTAAATATATGTGACCTGGTCTACGGAAAGGGGGCTTAGGTGTCAAAAAATCAATTTTCACTTTTTAGTTGATTCGGATGGAAGATGAGATGCCTTTTTACGTGATAGAATCCAAAAAGTCATAACTTGTTTGAAAGTTCCCTAAAAATGTAGACAAAGAAGAGTAAAAATACGAAAAAATATAATTTTTTTTGTAATGAACAAAATATTATATCTTTTTGAAGCATTTTAGTTACATATAGGGTTATATATACATATATATTGGGTAGTCGAAAAAGTCTTTTCGTATTTCTAATCAAACTTCAACATTTTTTTTCAAAATTTTACAAGTTTCATTGGTGGTTTGCGCGGCATTCTTCCCATTTTTATACAAAAATTTCAAAATATAGCAACTTTCTTCATTATTTTCAATTAATTTTGAACAGTTGCAACTTTTTTTCAACTTCCCCGAATTTTTTTTGGTTAAAGGAAGCTTAAAATCTCTCCTTTCCAACACTATATGGTTTGACACAATGAGATTGGTAGCACTGGAGATATACGACTGCAACGACATCTATTGACAAAATACGAAAAGACTATTTCGACTACCCATATTTTCCGCTATTTTACACTCCAATCAATTAAGTGCTCAAATGAAAACTACTTTTGACTAACTGTCTATAAAATATATAAATACATACATATGTATATTATACTATGCATACATAAATAACAACAAATATATGTGTGTATGTATGTATATGTACAAGTACATAAGTAAAATATGCTCATTGCGCAATAAAGCAGCTCAGAGATTTTTAAATGAAAATGAAGAAAACAAAACCAAAAGTAGTCTATAGCAAATCCAGACTTTTAAGCGCAAAATACATTAAATTTCACCTTGAGACAGCGAACTAATAGAACAGCAACACAGATTGACTAATAAAATTCAAATTAATGGCGCGAAAATTGGCACGTAAAAAAGATTTCTAAATGGGAACTTCAGGTGCAATACATTTCATAAAAGTTGTTGTTGTGGTTGTGGTCGTAACAGCAGCTGAAAATCCAAAGCTTGTTGAGGTAGCTCAGTGCAATTAAAAATCAACGCCAACACGTAGTAAGTGGTGGAAGCCGGCCGGTTGACGCCAATGAACAATATGCTACATTGGCTTCGTTTAATGAACCGTTGCTGGTATGAATGTGTGGGTTGCGAACATACATACATATAATAGTATCTTTATATAATATAGTTATATATTATAGGCATCTTTTATGACTGCAACGAAACTAGATGATTTGTGGATAGGAGGCGACAGCTTTTACACTTATGAGTCAAATTTGATGCTCATTCTCAAATTCTGATTGTAGACATTGAAAAACACCGGAATTTTTGTTTTTAGCTCTTAAAGTCTGCTTTTGCTCGAAACGAATGGGTCGGATTTGCCCATACGAATATAAAATACAAAAAAAAATTTACAAAACCAAATTTTATTTAAAAAAATTCTAATTGTTGTTGTAGAAGAAACAGAAATTTATCATGCAAAAGTCGGACCCAAAAATCTTGTCGACTGGTGTAATTATTTCAAATAAATGGGTTTTAACTGCGTGTTTGCTTTGTGGATAATGATTTTATGCTAATGCGCCTAAATGTAGGCAACGGTTGTTTACCTTTTAGTACAAAGAATTTAGCAAGATAAGATTGTAGGGAAATTACTTTTATGTTGTAATTTTTTATATTTCTGTTGAATGGTGCCCAAAATATTTTTTTAATAAAAAAAATTGAAGAATTTCCAAAAAAAAAATTTAATTTTCTGCTTTTGAACGGTCAGTAAGCTTATTATAAATATGATTACGGATTTAAATGCATGCTGTGTCATACTTTTCACTACTTTAACCAAGGCTTTTTTAATGAAAAAAAATTGTTAACGCGCGTAGCAGCTTTCCAAGAAAAAAATAAGAAAGTTATAATAATTAATAATAATTTTATTTCAGCATGTCTAAAAAATATAATTTTTATTCAAAATACTGGATACATACATATGCATCTCAAGAAGTTCTAATCGAGAAGAAAATATTTCTAGCAAACCAAACTAGTTAAACCAAAAGAAAAAGTTTAAAACAAAATTAAAAACCAATGTCTTGTCGAAAATTAATATCTGTGATCACAAAAAACTTGTGACAACCGCCGCCACAATAAAAATGTTATCAACGCAATAAGTAAGTAAAATAAACATCGTGAAAGCACCGCTACATTAAAAATATAGCAAATATTACAGCGTGTTTTTAAAGTTGTGCAAAGTTGCTAATATAAAAGCATATATAGGTACATACATATATGTCACTCTAACTACATTTGTAAATATTAAGTGTGGGTTGCACCGCGTACAACACCTTCGCGACGGGGAGTTTTCAATGTCAACCAGAAATAAACGGGAGGCAAAAACACAATTATAGCATTAGAAACAGCATATTATTTTAAGTGTGTCTAAATACTGAATACTCAATAGAGAGAAACTTAACAAATTTAAAATATTGCAACTAGTTTATAACTAGTGCTAGTAGGACCAGTTTGTTTGTAGTTCACTTTGGAGTAGTTATAGTTGAGTTATAACAATTTTATTTTAGTTTGACAAATAAAAAATATAGCAACTAGTTTATAACTAGTGCTAGTAGGACCTGTTCGCTTGTAATTCATTTTGAAGTGGTTGAGTTGTAATAACTGTATTTTTGTTTGAAGTAAGCGTATGCCAAAAATGTCAAAAAATTAGAAAAAATGTAACGTTGTCTTTGTTTACAATACTTAAACCTTTCGTAGCAAATATTTTAAAGCGTGCTAAAACATGTTTTGATAAAAAAGTATCGATATACAAATGTATACCGTTTTCCACCTTCAGCAGCAACAACTGTAAAGTGACATAAAACAACTGAGCCGAACTGAAACGGAACTAGTGTGATTCTCTGCTGCTTACAGTTTATACATACTTATATGTACATATGTAATACATAAAAAAGTAAATGAAAAATACAATTTCACATTGCACACTTGTTTTCTCGTCGTCGCGTGCATTCAAGGAGATTCGCTTGACAAACAAAAATGTGCACGCACTACAAACTAGAAACAAAAAAAAAAAAAAAAACCAGCAGCTTCGCAACGACTCAACTGCAAGGACGACGATGTACATATATGCATATACATACTTATTTATGTATGTACATATGTACATATTTGTAACGAGAACAAAATTGCATTTGTCTGTATGTATTGTATGTCTAAAACAAATGACATTTGAGTTGCGTTGTTGCTTTTTGCTGTAAATGAACAAACACAAAAACATACTTACTATATCGATTGACTTGGCAAACATTTCGTGTAAACATACACACAAACTCATAAATACAATTGTTTGCCTACATGCGCACTCACTGACGTGTTTACACATGTACAAACTTGTACGAGTGCCATTCAACGAATGAGCCACTCACGATTGTTAAACTCGTTTAAAGCCGTCAACGAGACAGTTAGTCTGTCTAAAGCGCAGTCAGTCTGTCAGTTAGCATGTGATATGTTCGCACTTTTTCTAAGTTACAACTAATTAACACCCTCTCTCTTCGATGACATGAAGTTCTATGTATTTGTATTTGCTTTGTGAATGCTAAATATTGACCAGATTATTTAAAGAACGTTGTTTTTCTGTCAAATGAACTAATAGTAAACATTTACTTTGGAGACAATTGTAGGTTAGAACACTGCAATATATCCGCTTTTAGCAGTAGTCACAATAAGTAAAATGAAATATGGTGTATGAGACAGCCTTTTGAAAATTACATATTTCGAAAATCTTAAATTTACACAAATTTTTTTTTGATAATTATTTAGAAAATCTTGAATTTATGTACAAATATTTGGAAAACGAGTTGCCATACATCGAAAAATTTAAACTGAAATTTTTTATGAAAAAATGGACTTCGTAACAATGGCAAAACAGGAGATCAAAAAACATATTAAAATGAAATTATATTAAAAATAATAATTATTATTTGATAAATTAATGCATTTACGCAAACGGAAGGCAAGCAAAAAAATTCAATTGCAGTAGAAATAATTTGATTAGAAACACGCGTTGCTAATCAACACTGAATTTGCAGCACAAATCCCCTGCCTTATGAAAATGAGCTGGTAATTTTGAGAATCGTTGACCCAATAAAAAGTCACTGAAAAACTTGGCAACCAATTAGGGTGCAACAAACTTTTTACAAAAAAAAAATGTGATAGGTTAGCAGATATTATTTTGAACGGAAATAAACCTACTTATACACTAGAGCGGGTCGATTTTTTTTTTCTATAAAATCGGTTGTGCGGAAAATGTTCTACGGATTATTTTGATAAACTTTGCTTAAACGACTACGGGCTTAAAAACGAGCGATTTCTAAGGTGAAGTTTAAAAAAGCTGAATTATCGGTTGTATGGAAGATATGCGATATAGTTGTCCGATCTGACCGATTCCGACATATGATGAATAGGCTATCAAAATGCATTTATATACATATGTATGTATTAAATTTCATTCGGTTATCTCAAAAACTTACGAGCACATTTTTATGTTCTCTAAAATCTTCGGCTTAAAAATCGCTGACCTGAAATCGGCTTATACCCATAGTCTCTTAGGCAAAGTTGTTCAGTATGATCCGTAGAACATTTCTCGCATGCGCATTCCGCTTTTTAGGCTTCTCGTAAAGCAACATATCTCTTTTCATTCATAATTTGGTGGAAATGCCTGAATTTTCGTTGTCAAAACTTTTAGTTGAAGTTTTGTAGCAATTTGTTTGCTGAAAAGTACTTTTGCAAAAATAATGATACCAAAATTAATTGGTTTCACTTTAAATATGCTTCCCACATACCCAAACCATTACCACAAGCGCAAGAGTATTCAAAATTTCCTCTGTGAATGAGCTGAATATAAGGATAAATAAGAAGAAGCACACCTGCTGTCATGAAATTGCACGCACTTAACGGCTAATTAATTAGTCCATTACAGTGAAGTAACTCAATACGCTACATGCGTCTCTCATAATGGCTTACTTACATATGTATGTACAGGTATGTATACAAAAATTTGGTGTCTGCAATTTTTCCGTTTGAAAGAGACGCTCATTTGGCTGCTAGCGCTGTGGTGCAAAAGCTATTGTTTGAGCGCAATTATTCGTATTAAAGGAAGAGAGTGTAAGAATTTACAGTACTTGTATACATGAAGGAATGCTAAGAAAAAGCAAATTAGTCAGTCATTAAGAGAGTTTATGATTTACTAGAAAAAATTATTTCAAAAATATGTGGCTTATCAATATAATTTGGCTGTATGGAAGTATGAGCTTCATGCATACATAAATGTACATCAGATAAACGTTTGAAACACAATACAACTATAAATAGAAAATTCATACATATGTAGGTATTCACATTCCCCAACTGGAATTTTATTAATTAAAAGAATCTGCAAGCTATGCACAAATTATCTGAAATTCGCGCAACAACATTTGCATATATAAAATATTAGACAGCATGCAGAATTCTAAGAAAACAGGAGACAAGAAACAAATGATAATGAAAGATGGTACTAGAATATATTATAGTTTCATATAAAATAAATGTGTAGAAGCGAAAGTACTTCCAATTTCAATGATAAATTCTAAGGAAGACTTCAAGGTCATCCAAGAATGATCGAAAGAGATATTAAGTCAGTTTCGTGTTACTCAAAAAAGCAGGCAGGTGTCAATGTCATGCACGAAAGACACATACTACCCGTTCAACAGGCGATTTAAAGACCACATTTCGGTTTAAAACGATATAAAAAAAAGCTTCAGAGGTAGCAAAAAGTTTGCAGGATGTAGTAATTTAAATGATTTATATAGTATATGGTATGTACATACATATGTACATACATATATTAGGGTGGGCCAAAAAAATGCTCCTTAAAAAAATGAAAAATTGGTTGGTAGACACCTCTGAGAAAGGCTCTTCAGGTATGAGCTCATAATCTTAATAGAAAGGTTCTTTGCCTAACGGTTTTCTATTTTTTCTTTTTATTAGATAAAAAAATCTTATCTAGCTTCTTATTGCATAAAAAAATGGCTCTTTTTAAAGACTTTGTAGGAAATTGATTGACTATAAAATAGTCTCCTACGTTTTTTCGAAAATTTAACCGTTTAAGGTGTTACATGGGTTTACGGGTTTCAAAAAAAGAAAACTAATTTTTTAGTGTCTTATTAAATTCTACAACACCTCTAGAATTTTCAAGTTGATTCGAGTAATAGTTTCGGAGATACAGCGCTCGAGGCTACGAGGCTGGGCTACTTGAAGCCGATTGGCAAGATTTATTGAGAACTACTCAACCGATCGTCATGATCTTGTATCTTGGAGATACAATTCTCAAAAACTTGAACGATAGATTTTTTTCGATTACAGCTAAATATTTGAAAAAAATGTCGAGAAAATTTACTGAAATTTTAAAATTTTTGTAAAAATGTCAGCCAAAAATCAAATTTTCAGTTTTTTTCCTTCGTACAAGTTTTAAATTAAGATTTTAACTAAATCAACTATTTTTCACTTTAGATGATCTTGTAAGGAGTTATCCTGCCAACGCGGACTCATCTTTTTTCCAAGGGGTCATCGGAAATGGCGTCGCAATGGTCGAGTTTAAAGTATTGTTTTCCAAAAATTTCAGAATTTCTTTGTTAATAGTGTATATTGGTAACAATAAAAAATTCTAATAAAATATTTCAATTTTTATATGAGAAAAAAATTTTTGAAAAAGGCTGTTTTCACGCGAGGAAACCCATGTAAGCCCTTAAGGCAAATTTGTTGTTGTTTTTTTTTTTTTTTTTTTTTTGAATTTTATAACTCTATATAAAATAAATCACCTTAAATTGCAAAGCCCAGATGTAGTCTTGTACGAAATTTGGTTTTATAAAAATAAACGAAAAAAGAAAGTGTTTGATAATTTAAAAACAACAACAAATATAATTATAATAATATAAATATAATAACAAATAAATATGTATAAATAAATACATTGCGTGCATTGGGCCGTTTCCAATCTTAACCTTTATCAATAATGTTCCATTACTCTGTTATATTTTCATAACTTGACAGCTCAAAGACAGTAAACACCAAAACACAACAAAAACACTGCATTTGTCATCTAGCGCGAAATATCATATAACAGCTGTCGAAAAAGAGCGTCGCAAAAAAGAATATACCGTATACAGTGTTTACATGAATATACTATTTCAGATAAAGTGAAGTGGAGTGAAGTGAAGTTGTTTTGGTTGAACTGCAAAGAATTTTGTAGTGACGAAAATGCTCTACAGAGCTCTACAGAAGTAAGTCACTTGTTAAACAAGTGTTGTTGTTGGTCTGTTGCTACTTAACTGTCTTATGACGATGTTATGAATAAACACTTCAACTTCTATTGCTGCTTTTATACTTTGTTGTGCTTTGTTTGATGTTTTGGCCTTTCGAACTTTTTGGCGTGCCACTCGTGCTGCCTACACAACTCTGGATGAATAAAAATTTGCTGCGCAATTTCGCTTTCCAGAATTTGTTTTTTTTTCATAAACTTTTTATTATCTATTTTTTTCTCATTCGTTGTGCTACTCGCGTTCATATTATTTTCTTACCGCCTTTACCTGCGCTCTGTTGGTGTGACAGCTATAAAACTTGCTGTTAGCACAGAAATGTAAACACAAGTACACAAAATATACGTAAGTTGTGGATATGCGCCCAGAAATATTTGTTATTTTTATATTTTTGTTTGCTGTGGTCGCTGGAAGTGGCTCACCGCCGTTGCGGTTTTAGAGTTTATATTTTTGCTATAATAAAAATAATTTGAAAATTTTATCGGCGTAAAAAAAATAATGAAAATAGTTCAAAGAAATAGAAAACGAAATATTTTGATTTAAATTTGTGTGGAATAAACAAGAATAATTATGAATATTGAATTTTGGAAATTACGGAAAATCCTATTACTATTATATAATTGAAATGTTGCCTATTTAATTTGCGATAATTTTTGTTTTTGCCATTTGTACGCTGCACACTCGCACATACAGTAGAAATAAGTATGTAAGCATGAGTTATAAAATCAGCTTGCCTGGCATAAGGCTATTATAGAAATAGTAAATTCAAAATGCTTTCAATTTGTTTATATTTATGCATCTATATTAAGGTATGCAATTAAAAACCGAAAATAAGCATTTCTTCCTGGCTGTTTGGCACATTAAATGTGCGGCAGACGCTATTGAATTCGCTTTTGTTCAAAAAACACAAAAAAAAATAAAAAAAATTAAAATTATTATTATTTTTTTTTTATTTAAATAAGACCTACATTTATTTTAACGGCCCATTTAGTGCTTCTCAAATAAACATTTTTAAGAATTGTACTTCCCCTTCCAACAGCACTGTGCCTGACTTAATACATTTTCACTAGTTTTACACACCCTTATTTGACGCAAGCTGTTAAATGTACTTGATAATTGAACTATGGGAAAAACAAATTGCAAATATGTACAGAAATATATAAACACTCACATATACATACATACATATTTGTATATAGACAAATATCTTCACGCTATATATGCGCATACTTGTTGATATTATAATGTTACTGCAAATCATCACTGACTCTCATCAGCTGTTTGCTTAGCAATGAAAACAAAGTACAAACTATTTGTTTTTGCTGTTATATACTGGTTTGTTAAGTAAATAATATAGTTAATGTGATATATTTATTATATTTTAGCGTAGCGTATTTTTCAACAGTTGATTCTACAAAAAAAAAAAAATAAAAATTTTGAAATTTTTGATCAAAAATTTTGTTTTAGTCATATTTACTCGATTTTATTGCTACATAACAATATTATATATTTAAGAACTAAATTATTTTATATTAAACTTCGTGATTCTCTTAAAAAAATTCTAAACAAAATCTTAATAATCTTTGGATTTTTTTTAACAAAAAAAAATTGTTTTCTCATATTTACTCTTATTTATCTACACAACTATATTATATACATATGAATTTTTTTTTAATATTAGACTTCGTGATTTTCTTAAAAAAATGTATTATGCCAACCAAAGTTAATATCTGTATGGCAGCCATTTGCCCTTTAAGTTCTGTTTAACTTAACTAAGACACCTTTTTTCGGTAAAGAACATTTTATTTTAACGAGAATTTAACTAAAAGATGACTGTTAACCAGACATTGTGATGTGAGATGTGCGCTATGCCAAAAAAGAACAGAGCTTAAAGTTTGCGATAGCTACTTATTTCAAAAACATTGTTAAATGAAAACTGTCAAACAAAGTCAAGGCGCCTTTGTATTTTTGCTGGCAAAATCACTTCAGTAAATCAAGAATTTGAAACTGTCAAAATTCATATCTCTATCTTTATTATTTTTGTCCTTGTTCTGTTATACGTGTAATACGAGTAGCAGCTGCATTCGGATCTCAGCGATGTTAAATAACCGCTAACTAATGTTTACTTACATATATGTTATTATTAACAGAATATACCTCCTAACTCACTTTATATCACTAAAAATATATTCAAAAATGTTTTTTACTGACTACGCCAAAAATTTATTTATAATTATAATAATTACACATGAAAAAATTCACTTTAGTACAATAAGTCTCTAGTTTACATGGAAACTTCCCGAATTTGCCAGATATTTCGTATTGGAGGTTTATTTAATATTTTAAGAAAATATTTGAGTACTAAAATGCAAAACAAAGATACAATTAATGCTATAAATTATACTCATATATACATAAACACATTTTTATATTTATTTGCTACCTTTATGCATATTTATATTTATAACAACAATAATAATAAAGGTTTATTTAACGCTTCTGTTTTTCGATTTTATTATGCTCCGTTTGCTTCTACACTACAAGCCAATATTTATTGACTACTGCAGTAATAAAAATTAATACGTTTTTAATTAACAGAAGAAAAACCGCAAAAAAACTATTAATGGAAATTAAAAAAAAATAATGAAGAGATAATAAAAAAATATTAAGAAAGAAATAAAAAAATTAAAAAAAAATAATTAAGAAATAATAAAAAATATTAATTAATAGTTAATAAAAGTTAAAAATAAATGAGTATAAAAAGTTAAGAAATGATCAAGCTACCAGAATATTCAACAACAAAACTATAAAAAAGTTGTTTTCTATGCATACTTAATTAAATTGTATAAACAAAATTTGATACGAAAATTGAAAATATGGCTTTTTTCTAAAGAGGCAAAAAATATACAAAAACACAAATGACGAATCGTGCTTTAATGATTATCAATTAATTATTTTTGGATATGTATACATAAGTACTTTTGGCTAGGTATATGTATGTATGTATGCACTATTCATTCAATTCAACATTATTTCTTATTACTTTGCGCTCATGACGTCACGACTGACAGGGCAGAAACCAACGTTTTTGCGCCTATTGTAACTGCTAAGTGAACCAGGTGTCAAAGACTTTTGCTGCACATAGTGACAGCTCAAAAAAAGTGTAGACCAACTGTCAAAAGTTGTCAACTCTCTGTTGACAAACACACAAAAGAGGCATTTTGTGTTTTTTACACACATTCTGCTGACAAAGTAACTAAACAGTTTCAACGTATATAAAATCATACAATATATTTAAATAAAATTTGATAACGCATTTTTTATACAATGTAAGCGGCAACAAAATATTTATATACATAGATAATTTGTAGATAGAGAGAGAGAGAGAGAGGGAACGTGTGTTTGTATGAGCAAACGTGCTAAAATTGAGAAAATTTGTTTTAAACACTTACGTAATAGTATAATTATTGTAACCGGCAAATTGTTTTTCACTATTGAAGTTATTTCAAAAATATATCTATGCAATTTTTCTACACACAAATATATAACAATTTTTTAAATTTTTCAATTTCAGTTTTTACTTTATATTCACTGATTACATTGATTCCTTTTTGAATTGTATTTTTACGCACATTTCATCTTTCACATCTCTCCTTCATTCCGCACATGTATTCGTATGTTAATTGCTTTCAAACCTGTCACACAGTGCAACCGGTTGTAGGCCGCTTTTATATTGCTTCCTATTTTTTGTTTATTTATTTGCTGCTTTTTAGGTTATTGTTAAAAAATAAAACAATATAAAAATGTTGTTGGTTTTTTTTCTTTCAGCCTCCAGTGTCAACCGGTTTGTCTAGCTACACTTTTCTTTTTCTCTTTTCGTGTGTGTTGACACACAGTTTGTTGTCTGATTTGAAATCCTAAGGAAATATTTCCAATTTAACACGTGATTTTAATTACTTATTTTTATGCAACTAATATAAAAGGATATAATTTAGAAATTCATAGAATTGCACTTTTCTACACAATACTTCATATACGCTGATTTCATGAATTTACACAAAACTCTGTGAAAATTGACTTAAGACACACCCACTAAACGCACATCGGAGTAAAAAAAGCGCCTTTCCGTTGTCGCGTTAATAAATGAATTTCACTTTTGTTTGTTTGTTATTAAAAGCGTATATTTTGCTCCAATTGATTATTTTTGCAAATTCAAAATAATGATTTTTATATTTTAATTTAATAATTTCCTTCGACAAACATTGCTAGGAGAACGTCTGAATAATTTCACCACTATTAAACTCGCTGGTTGAAAGTAAACTGAATTGATATAAAATGTGCCACTACCTACAAATTCTTCAACTACCGTACGCAGCAGCGGCTACACATACCAGCAGCGAAAGATAAAAAATACAAACAAATTGTTCACGAACGATGGAGAGTATTTATGTTAGCGTATGCACAATGAGGTTCTGCAAGGGACAGTGCGCTGTTGTAAGCAGCTGTTAAATGCATGCACAAATTAACATGTGCCGCACAGGGTAAAGAATTGATACAATTGGGTGTAAATGTTGGGTAATTTATAGTAGTGACAAAGAAGCAAAATTGATGCGTTTTGAGCAGTATGAAAGCGAATTGAAATTTTATGGTGACAGACGGCAGCTTTGTGTATTTCAACAGTTGATTGAGATTTCTGTTAATTTTTAAAAAATGTGAAATCAAAATCGATAAAAAAATATTATTATTGGCAATTTTGTTGTTTTTAGAAAACTACTACAAATCTAATGAAAAAATGGTAATATTATAAAATGCATTAAAATGTAATTTAAAAATATTTTGAAACAAAAAATTTGAATATGATAAAAATTAAAAAACTACCACAAAAAATAAACATAATTTATAATTATTGATAATTTTAGTACAGTTGAATATGTAAAACATTATTTATAATTTTAGTTGAATAAAATATTTGATGGTGCCACCGCTTTAGCTTCGATTTTATAATATATAAGACAAAAACTTGAGCATAAAAAAATAATTCAACTTATCATTTGCGAATTTCAGAATTTTATCAGTTTTACATTTTTTAAGACAAAAAATGTGTACCAATTGCTATGCTAAACCCCCTTGAATACTGTGGGTTTTATGACAAATCTATTGTATTTAGTGGGTCTCTTTTAAATCATATCAGAGGTGTAAAAATTTGCTTGCTTAATCAACACTTTACCTTATGCTAATGCGATCACTACTTATTGACACTGAATAATACCACTGTGCTTAGCTTGTTATTAACAGACCAACACAAAACTGTTAATTAACAGTGCATTATAATCTTTCACAGGCGAAAGGCGCAGAACAGCGTAGAGAAGACAAGAACAACACGTTAGCTCTCAGTGGGGTTGGGGTTAGGATTGGGTAAGTGCCAGACACAGACATTGAAGAGCAATGAAGCTCACAGCAGGGGAGCAAAATACTGTTATACGAGTATATTGAGCAACGCATGTGAATTAGTATGAGTAACAAAGTTGTCTGGTTGATTTTTCAAGTATTAGTGAAACGTAAAAAATAAACAAATTGGTTTGTAGTTTCTTGCTTCTTTTTAACCGGCACTCATACCAAGAGAAATTGCAAAAATCAGAGAATAACAATTTCAGTATGTGCTTTTGTATATAAGTAGTTTATTGCTTTTTTTTAACTTCTTGCCGAAACTTTTCAATGTTACGGTGTTAAGAAATGACGCAGTTGCAAAAGCCGGTGCCGAAGAACTTGTGTGCATGAGGATTACATAAAACAATGCCATCGAATTGTATGTACATACATGTACATGTGTATATGTAAATGAGTGCGAATTGATAAATTTATTTATCAAGAGCACATATACATACACATACATACATATGTACATACATGGTATGTAAGTATGTATGTATGTATGTACGTAAAGTGAATTGCTCCCCTGGGTGCTGGAAGTGATTGATGACATTGTAAATCAGTGCAAAGTCTTCGATGTCCAAATAGCAATGAGATAACCGTCGTTATCAGCTTTATACATACATATTTAAAATAAAGTACTAGATATACTACATACATACATACATACATATGTACACATCTAGTTGTAATTTTAAGGCGCATATAAAACTTAAATTTCTATATTTACACATTGGCAAATTTTTATATCAAAAATTGAATCTGATATGGCTCAAAATGTCACTTAGGCAAGGTATATACAAAGTATATAAGACAAATATACATATACATATGTATGTATGTACATACGTATGTATGTAAGAATGAATTTACATTCATCGGCATGAATAAATATACAGTTATATATGGATATTTGCTGCACTTTTTTAGCCCAGTGATCACGTTGCTAGCCATATCTACATACGTACATACATACATATGTAAATATGGCATATTCTCTACTTTATTTGATTAAATATTGCGCCTGCTCTTAGTATTGTTGTTGTGCATTGATTCAATGTTTGCGCTTGTAAATAATCTTGCAGGGAATAAGTCGCACATTTGATAATTGTTGTTGTTGATATTGTTTGCTATCTAAAGCATGTAAGAGTGCTCATATCAAGTGCTTGCCATATAGATTAAGCTGTAGATTTTAGAAATTGCTGTGCTTATAAACTTATTATTAAACTTATTTAGATAAGTATGTACATACTAGACTATTTTGTAAATACATGTACTTATGTAGATATATACATATGTACATACATATATTTTATTAAAGTCATTCTGATTCCGTTTATTTTTACCTTACAAGTCAAATCTCAAGCTAGAAAACTGAGAAGAAACAAGAAAACGTTAACTTCGGCTTCACCGAAACTGTAATATCCTTCACAGGCAGTTACATACATATGTATATGCTATAGTGGTCTGTTATCGACGGTTCCGGCCAATACCAATGAGCAGCATTTTGAAGAGATAAGGATATCGATATTTCAAAAACTTAAGGACTACATCAAGTACATACTACATACATACTTATGTATATACTGACAGACAGGACGATATGGCCAAATCGAGTCGGCTGTTCATTTATATATATATATGTATGTACATATGTATATAGACTTTATAGGGTCTTCGACATTTCCTTGTTACAAACTTCGTGGCAAACTTAATATACCCTGCTCAGGGAATAAATGCTTTCGCTCCTGCTATTTATGTATTTAAATGTACAATGCCTAATATTAATATTATCAGCTAAAATTTTTAGTGGCCTAACTAAGACACATTCCAATACATAGTATATTAATAAACCCCTTAAATTTTAATAGTTGTTCGCATCGTAAAACATCGGAATTTGAACGCCCGAAATTGCCTTTTCGGATTAACTCTATCGTTCACCTGAACTAACTAACTCAAGTACTCGTTTGGAGTTAAGAAATGAGATGCGGCTGAGAGCACAGTAGACGCCCGACCACCATTAAACTTACACAGTATCTGAGATCGATACTTATTCAGAGAAACGGAAAATAGGTATAAAAATATAAAATAAAAACGTTTACATTAAAATTATAGAATAAATCCGACAGCAGACTGTGAATAGAAAAAGTAAAAAAAAAAAAAAAAACACTTGCTTCTGGATTCTATATCCTAGTTGGAAATTAATTTTTAAAATTTTAATTTGTTTTGGTTTCAAAACCATCTCTCATAAGAAAGAGTTGGCAAACATATGTATATATGTAAGTATGTAAATATAAACAAAATTTAGCGGTGTACCCTTCTATTACATAATCGTTCTTTTTTCATTTTAGTTGAATGAGAATTGCAGAGTGAAAAAAAGAGCAGAAAAAAATTAAATATTATTAACAAGAGATGGTTCACATAGTTCAGAAACTACAAACAATCGGAGAGCAGAGCATTATGAAATAACAGTACATTAAGATTACACATTTTTAAGACCCAAAAGTACAATGCTACCGCTTATTTAACATCGAGGCCTGCGCACTTCTGCTACAGGGCGATTTTGTGCGTCCACAAGCACTTTACTGCTCACATTTAACAGATTACATACATGCATATATGTAGCTATCTCATTCCTGCTTTAGCGTTGTTTTCAAAAATCATTCCATTTTCCCCCAACAAAACAAGCCAGCCAGTTGGTGGTATTGGCGGTCGTAGACGAAAACAACAAACATCGAAAGTGAAAAACAAAACAAAACACGTGTTTTCCATCGTTATGCTGCTAGGTAGGTACATACATACATACATAGCTAGGTCGTTGAGTCGGTGAAGCATTCGCTCTGTTTTTCCGCTATGCTTGTAACAGCACTGATACTATGTAATTCTCACACACCCTTTACAGGCAGGCAGTTGTGGGTAGGTGGCGCTAACATTGGTCTTATTGCGCGACATGACTTTTCTCACGTAGGCCAAGACGACGACTCACTTTCTGGGTGTTTGTCGGTTAGTCGGTTGACCGCCCAAATTACTCCCGATACTGGGCGTCCTAGCGCTGACTTGGAATGCCAGCATGATTCTTATCAGACCCACTGCATTACATTGTTACTAAGCATCTTAAAAGAAAATATGTAGCAAGAGCGTAGAGCGTAAGTAGGTGAAATTCTTGTAATATGGGGAGGTGGCATTAGGCGCCTGATTCGTCTGTATATTGTAGTAGTACGTCTGGTACCCTTACGCACATTTCGCTTTGTAAATCGTGTTTTGGTTGAGCTCGTGATTTCGGCACATGATTTCATTCAAAGATGAAATATGCGGTAGTCAAGGGATACGAATTCGTAAACGTTCGTGTTACACTTTTGGTGGTGGTGTAGGTTAGGAGTTTCGCTGTCAAATAAAATGGACGCAAATCTCGTGATTCCTGCGTAATTTATAACGTGGTTTACTGACGATAAAATGGAACTACAATATTTTGTTAATTTTTTTATATAATTTTTCTCTTGCAATTATTCGTTTTTGTTGTTTTGTTTGTTTATATGTAGATAAGCATGTCTTCCTGTTTCCTACGTTTTACATCTTCCTCTATTTGAGGCTGTTTTGAATATTCTAATTGCTCACTACAATATTCGTCGCTTTTGTACTTATTTATGCTAAGTGACCTGCTTGCCATTGCGTGGGCGCTTATTCAATGCTGGCTTCACGTTCTACATTTTACTTAGAGCATTCATTACCTTTTATATCTGTACAGCACGCATTGTAAGTGGGCATATCGTATGACAAATAACAATAATACTAAATATATGTACATACAATGTGTACATACATATGTAAGTATGTAATTATTGTTATGAAATAGTAAATAAAGAACCAACAAAGTCAAAATAAGCATACAATCAATTGTAAGGTAAGAACATACACTATGGCATAAAAGTATTCGTCAATATGTTCCCACGAAGCTTAAGAGGTTGCATGGGTTTCCTCGGTTAAAAAACAGCGTTTTTTTCAAAAAAAATTTTCTCATGTAAAAATTAAATATTTTATACGAATTTTTTATTGTTAAAAACATAAATTTTTAACAAAGAAATTCTGAAATTTTTGGAAAAAACTATTTTAAACTAGGCCATTGCGACGCCATTTCCGGTGACCCCTCGGAAAGAAGGTGCGCCCGCGTTGGCAGAATAACTCCTTATAGAAGCATTTAAAGTGCAAAAATACGTGTTTTAATTAAAACTTTAACGTACATAGAACTTGGACGATGGAAAAAACAAAAAATTTGATTTTTGCCAGATATTTTTCCAAATAAAATGAAAATTTTAGTGAAATTTTCGCGAAAAAAATCCTTCATCCAGGTCTTTAAGAATTGTATCTCAAAGACCTGTGTAAAATTTCATGAAGATCGGTTGAGTAGTTTTCGAGAAATCTTGCCAACCGACTTCAAAAACACAGTTTCGAGAAAAACGCGTTTAAAGACGGCGCAATTAGCCTAGCTAGCCTCGAGCGCACAAGTTCTCAATGCTGTATCTCCGAAACTGTTACACGGTTCAACTTGAAAATTTAGGACAATATTCTAAAGGTGTTGTAGAATTTAATAAGTCGATTTTTTGAATTTAAAATTCGATTTTTTGAAACCCGTAAACCCATGTAACCCCTTAAAATGTAAAAATTTCTAATGAATACACCCTTTGTAGAAAAGAAATATTCTATAAGGTAGAGTAAATTAATTTCTTGTATTAAATTTGTTTTTTTTATAAAAAATTTTGAAAAAAATTAAGTTAAGTGGCGAAACGAACAGACCACTATAATAAATCAATTAGGCAGAAATAATTGATTAAGAGTTAATATGTTAAGTGATTGTAGCTCTCGAATTTAATATCCGGATACTCACTCTACAATATTGAGTCATATTCCGAATTTCCTGAAGGTATCTCGTCAAATAAAAAAGTTTTCTTTGCAAGAACTTAATTTTGATCGAGCAGTTTCTTGGTGAGAAAGAGACGGGTGCACAATTTTAATTCGATATCTCAAGAAACTCAAGAGTTGAAGCAGTATTATGCGAACTAATACTGTAGGCAAAAAATAGTAAGACTTTTTAATTTAAATTTCGTGCGAAAACCCATTTGTCGAAATATTTTTTATCTAGGCTGGTATGACTGTCAGTGACATCTGTGCCAAATGTCACATTAAAATAATAATTATATTATAATTAATTAATTATTGTTTAGTATACACTTGTCTTTCTGACATTCGGCGATTTTACGATGAATGATATTATTCAACAAAGTAGTTCCATTAAATTTTGAGTGCGGAATCAAAAAATCTGGGGCCGAAACGTTCAGAATATTGAAAAAGACTTTTGGTGATAATTGATTGACGCGAGAAAGTATTTTTGATTGGTACAAATTATACAAAGAGGTTCGAGAACGCGTTGACAATGAACCACGTCCAGGACGGTCATCAAACTGTTGATTAACACGTCAATAAAGTAAAACAATTGGTGCCTGAGAATTAACGATTAACGGTCAGGGATCTTACTGGCATCGTTGGAATATCGGAAGCATCAGTGAAAACTATTTTAAAATATCATTTGGGTCTTCGAAAAGTGAAAGCACGATTGATTTCAAAATCACTAAATTTTTTCAAAAAATTAACGTCTGTAACACAATGCTTTCCGACTACATGGATGTCATAAAACGCATTAATACTGGCGATGAGTTTTGGATCCATGCTTACGACCCCGAAATAGACGATCAATCGGCCGAATATCGTGGCAAAGATGAGTCGAAGTCGAAAAAACACGTCAAAGCTCATCAAAAATTATGTTTTCTTCGATTATCGAGGTGTGATGCACTCTGAATTCGTTCCGACTGGTCATACTGTCAACAGGGAATACTATTCACAACATTCTGAAATTAGACAGTTGACTGAGCTTTGACAGTTGACTGACTTATAAAGATTTTGACGTTTAGCAATTGCTTTTTCTTTGCTCTTCAGGGTACACAAATGCTTCACCTTATATTTTTTACCTTTTTGCTTGTCTGTCTATACATACTTGTATACGTATGTATAAGTGTCGTGATGTTATCTCTAGCAACTCTGCAGCATAACGGATCATAATAACATGTTTTGATGACGGAAGATTATGTAAGGTGCAGAAATGGGTTCAAGTTCAACGCTATTTAAAGAGAATACATAACATGCTTATATGTACCCAGTCTATTAAGCACTCAAACATACAAATATACAAGTGTACAGTACTAATGCGCACACATACATATGTAAGTATGTACATGTTCTAGCCCTTATTTAAGCTCTGAATATTGTTATGCGGAACAACACTAGCCCCTTTAATATAACTTCATATCAGATTCGCACAGCAATAACAAGTTTATGTAATGAATTCAGAGGTATGCACAAACAAAAACATATACATATATTTGTATATTAATATGTACATATTTAATTATTTATGTACATATGTATGTACGAATACCCGCAAATAGGGCTGCTTGGCATATGAAAACCAAGCAAAAGCAACAAAAAAAAACAATACAAAACGACGAAAACAAAAATCAACAAGCCTCCACATAAAGTACTCCAGCTGTATAAAGTTTGCAAGAATGTGCTCTTTCTGATTACAGAGACCAAACTGCTGGAGAATTGCGTCATGGCCGCTCCAGGCAAACACACACAAAGCTCAACATAAATAAGATTACGAGAACGAAAAAAACAATGGTATAAAAATAAAGCTGAAGAATGAAACAAGAACAAAAATAAGGAAAATAAAAATAAAAAATTAAAACGAAAGCAATAATAATATAGACAAAAAATTGTTACATACGGCAGAGCAATAATATACCTTGTGAGCTCATAAGTAAATAAAAATGTTAAACCTACAATCATACAAACGCACATCGCTAAACGGAGGCGTGGGCATGAGTAGAAGGATTGCCGGAGCTGCCAAGAGCGACAAGGTTGAATTCAGGAGAGTGTGAGTACATGTTTTCAAGTTTTTGTTTTCATACGCCTTTTCGTTATGCTTTATTGTCATATTTCATGTTTGTACACACCCACACACACACACACACGCAAGCAGGAATACATATGCATGCATGTATTTACTGTATTCCATATTTTTTGTGATAATATTTGCCTGTGGGCGATTGACATACACACATACTCGTATGATTGAGACGCGCTGAATATCATGAGGGGGATTTAGTCAATGAAGAATACAAAAAGTCAACAACAAAAGCAAATCACTTGCAGTGAGCTAAAAAGGGGTTTCCTGTGCTAAGCCAAGCCGGTCGTCTGAAGCACATAAGCGAGTGCACATGTGCATATACAATTAAACATACTTATGTATATACATAATAACTATATACATCCATATGTATATTTGTAAGCTAGCGTTCCAGGCATGTGGGATTGAACGCTATTCCGTTGCGCCATAAAAATAATAACAGGAAAGAATACAACAACAATACTATGAAAATGCAACTGAGCGACTGTCATTCGACAAGTTGATGGTGCGCTCCAAAGTAAGCGGTGTTGGTGTTTTTTTCTTACTTTTTCCATAGGAATGTCAAAAGAATAATTTTTCAAAATTCTGATATTATACCAATATACATACTTATGTACATTATTAGTGAGCAACTGAGAAAATGAAACTGAGAACAACACAACTAACTACTCAAATCAAAATCAGCATTGAATGAAGCCAAACGCGGGACGCAAAGCAAGAAAGCAATACTAAAAATTTTATAAAATTACACTTCCAGTTCTTTCTTATAGTCTGCATCTTCAATTATACCCTGAACTGTATATGTATGTATGTATATGTACAAAATTTGACACCACGAGTATAGCACCCAGAAGCAAACGTTCTAAATACACCCTATTAAGTACTAGGGGTACTAGTCGAACTAGTCGCGCTCTCCAAGAAGCTGCTCATTTGTCGAAACTGCCGACATGGGAGCACTATAGCATATAGCTGCCATACAAACTGAATGACCAAAACCAAGCAAACTGTTTTATTTGACGTGATATCATTCAGAAATATTACACGGATTATTGTCCAGTAGAGTTCTACAATCTCATATTGTGCCGATCGGAGCACTATAGCGTATGGATGCCATATATGTAAACTAAGGGATCAAAATTAATATTAATATATACAAGTAAGTACATTGTAGCGAAAAAAGTCACAAGTGTTAATAATTAATGAGGAGTGTTGAAGTGGTTCCATGGGTTTACGGGTTTCAAAAAATCCAATTTTTTTACTTAATAAACGCTACAATACCTCTAAAATATTGTCCTAAATTTTAAAGTTGAACCGAGTAACAGTTTCGGAGATACAGTCTTGAGAATTTAGTGCGCTCGAGGCTAGCTAGGCTAAGTGCGCCGTCTTTAAACGCGTTTTTCTCGTAACTGTGTTTTTGAAGTCTGTTGGCAAGAAAACTATTCAACCAGTCTTCATGAAATTTTGCACAGGTCTTTGAGATACAATTCTTAAAGACTTGGATGAAGGATTTTTCCTTCGGTTATAACTATTTGAAAAAAAAGGTGTCGCGAAATTTTCACGGAAATTTTAATTTTTTTGCCAAAAATCTAATTTTTTTATCCTTCGTGCAAGTCTAAGTTAAGATTTTAACTGAAACACGTATTTTTTTCACTTTAGATGCTCTTGTAAGGTGTTATTCTGGCAACACGGGCACATCTTTTTTCCGAGAGGTCACTGGAAATGGCGTCACAATGGGCGAGTTAAAAATATAGGTTTCCAAAAAATCCAGAATTTCTTTGTTAATAGTGTATTCTTGTAAAAAAAATAAAAAATTCTAATAATAATTCTTTTTTTATATGACAAAAAATTTTTTTGATAAAAATCCGTTTTTACCCGAAGAAACCCATGTCACCTCTGAAGTTCACGTGTCTTTATGACATTCTTTCTCTCAAAATTACTATGAATATCTTTAATACTATCTCTACTACTTTCTTTTAGCATTCCAGAAATGCAATTTAAAGAAGAGAGCATTTAAATAAAAGTTGTGTCAAGCAATACTCAACATCAAGGCAAACGTAAATGCTTACTGGGTGGTATTAGTAAATTTGCTAAGGGGGAGTGTCACTGAAGCCGGTATGTATAAGTAACGATGTGCAGTTTGGAAATACCAGTATTACTTATGTATGTATATGCATCGTGAAGTATATAAAACTGAACAATATGTTGAAATCGAAATGCAACGCTGCGTGCTTCAAACGCTTCCCTTAAATTCACCAGAATGGAAGTGTACAAAAAGAAATATAATTTATACTTACATACATACATATGTACATAAATACATACTGTTTGAGAGGAGGCTAAATTACTGCGCATAAATGCAACAGCTTTCAAGGTCAAGCCAAAAAAAACAAAAATGCCACTCTGTATACCCAGAGTACAGCCAAACCGAAAACAAACGCTTCATATACACGGGGGCTGGACGTTCTACGCGTATCTGCACATACATACATATGTATGTACATATGTATTTTATGTTCTTACATGCTAATAAAACCAGCCGGTTGTAATACATATGTACATACATAATAAATGTATTTTACGCGAACAATATTTCGATTTCGTTTGGGTTGGAAGTAGTGATGCCAAAAAAAAAAAAAATAAAATAAAAATGAAAAAAATTATAAAAACAAGATATTTAAAAACATTATAAATAAAAAAAAATTATTAAAAAAAATTATTAACTTGATTACATTAAATATAAGTATTTGTTTTGTTGTATGTTATTTTGAAAAAACGAAACTTTCTTAGTTTCAGTGGGGGTATGTACTCATTGCGCAACAAAGGCGTAGTCGAATTGCTTTAAGGGGGTCTTCATCACGTGTGACGGTTTCCAAAAATCGATTTTTTTTTATAAATCCAATCTAGAGCATTCATTGGCCTGCAGACACAAATTTTCAAACGTGTTTTTTCGAAACTACATCTTTTAAACAGGTGTCCACCATTTCTCAAAAACGGGGAGTAGATTAATCCCACATATGGCTATCGCTCAAACTATGGTTACAGTTAAGGGCTTAAGGGGGTATTCTGGTCTAGAAGCATGAATTTCAGGTAATTTTTAAAGTGTCGTAAAAAAGGCAATTAATATTTTTACTATTTTCAAAAATTATGGGCTGACGAAGTGGGGGGTCTCTAAAAATTTCCACGTGACCATACCCATGATTTCAACCCTCCTAGTTATCTGAAACCAAAAAAAAAAGATTATTAATCTAGAATAATGTCGCAATGGCCGGAACTACGGAAAAGTGGAAAACATTTTTTTCACAAAATGGCGACTGCCTGAAAAAAAAGTTTTTTTGGATCATTTTTTCTGACTATTTCGAATTTTTTAAAAATAATAAAAATAAAAATTTGGGAATGGGGCTAGTTCCAACCATAGACAAGCCTATAAAGAAGACTCTATAAAAATTTCAAGTAAATCGGTCCAGTAGAACCTGAGAAGTCGTGGGTATCGTTCCGAAAAAGTCAGTTTTGAGAAAAACGCGTTTAAAGTTTAGGAGACAATTCTAGTGAACACGTCACAACATCGGTTGTATCTCCGAAAAGAAGTCGAATTTTGTAAAATCCTTCCAAGGTCATATTTTTGAAAGTCTAAACTTTCAAGATATGCAAAAAAAAATCGATTTTTTCAAAATCCTAAACAAGAATACCCCCTTAATAAATATATAGTAAAATTTTGGAAGCTCTGTTTTTTTCATTTCACTATAAAAAGTTCCAAAAAAAAGCTTAAAAAACAGGCTGCCACACGGGATGATTCCCTTATAGCACAATGATATTGAATTCTAATTTCTACCTCAATTTTACCAGCTACTTCGTTGAGATAACTGTAAAATTGTCGGATGAGCACTCTCAATTTTTGCGATTGGGGAGCAAACATGGAGAGCACATCGAGATAATAATGTTCTCTAGAAAAGAAAGCGTATTATGAGAACAAACGAGAAGAAAATTGTTCTGGATAATAATTACGTTTCCAAAAAATAATTTTTTTTTATTGTCTTAATCATTTCTACAACACCTCTAGAATATTGTCCTAAATTTTAAAGTTGATCCGAGTAATAGTTTTGGAGATACAGTGTTGAGAATTTGTGTACTCGAGGCTAGCTAGGCTAAGTGCGCCGTCTTTAAACGCGTTTTTTTCGTAACAGTGGTTTTGAAGTCGGTTGGCAAGATTTCTTGAGAACAACTCAACCGATCTCAAAAAAATTTACACAGGTCTTTGAGATACAATTCTTAAAGACTCGGACGAAGGATTTTTTTCGATTAGAAATATATCTGACAAAAATCCAATTTTCAGTTTTTTTCCTTCGCCCAAGTTCTAACTTAAGGTTTTGCCTAAAACACGTATATTTCACTTTAAATGATCCTGTAAGGAGTTATCCCACCAACCCCTTTTTTCCAAGAGGTCACCGGAAATGGCGTCGCAATCGTCGAGCTTAAAATATTTTTGTCAAAAATTTCAGAATTTTTTGTTAAAAGTATTTGTAACAATAAAAAATTGTAATAAATTTTTTTTGGAAAAGCGCGGTTTTTTACCCAAGTAAAGTTCATTAAATTTTGTAAGTCTACATTATTGTTACTAATTTATTAAATAAAATTGAATAAAAAACCTCTTAAAAAATTCTCAAAAAACGCTTTTTTTGGGCTTGCAAGCAGGCTTGCGAATTTTCTAATTCAAAAATTTTTGCATTTTCCCTAAGTTGGAATTAAAAATTAGATTTTTATTTTTCATTAAAAAAATTATTTTTTTTCTAATTCTTAATTATTTGGATTGAAATTTTTCATTTTTATTTTTTTATTAATTAATTTTTATCTCTTAATTAATTAAATATTTTTTAACTTTTCTTTAATCTGATATAAAAATGAAAATTTTCAAACCAAATAATTATCCTGTTATAGCAGTTGTCACTCTCAAAGGTTTGGCTTTTTCACATACATACATACATATGTAGATATACTTATAACTATGGTTTATACATGTGTTTTAGTAACTGATTAGGGACATTTTGTATGTATGTATGTAAAAATTCCGATTACCAGAAAACTTCTCAAAACTTTTGCATTTCAAGGTCTTCTTGATGCCATGACATTCAGTGGCACACATACATCATGTGTGGATATGGATTTTTGCACACTTGTCCCATAAAAATGCCTCACGATCGGCTGTCTGCCTTATTGCCCTCGTTTCTTGACAGCAGGATCGCTGTTTGTTTATACACAAAATTACATACCCACACACATACACTTATATGTTGATTCAACTATGCATATGCACTCTCATACTGCTCGCTCTCCTGCTGAACTACTGTTCATTCTCCAGCTGCATTTCAATGTTTATTTATTCTTTCGCATTTGTGTTTTTGTAATTTCAAAGTACATATGCATTTATGTAATTTTTGTTGTGCTGTAATTTCGTCGTCGTTGCTCAAAACGAGTTTCTTTACGCCTCTTATTGTTTTTGTAGTTTTTTGTTTGTCTCGTTTGTTTATTTTTGTGCTCCTGCATTTATTTTATGGGAAGTTTTTCAAAGTCAAGGTTAAACGAGTTGTTGTTGTATTCGCTTTGTGGCATGTGTTACATTTACTTATTCGCTGAAATTTGTTCTTTACACAAATAAGTTTTGGTAATTTTGCGTCATACATACACACACACACGCATATAATATGTAGATTTATAGGTTATGCACATTGAACCTTTTAATTAAAATTTGCATTAAAAAATTTCGCGTCAATACCTTATTTTACACGTGTACCAGCCGCGTACTAAAGTACAACTTCATGACTAAACGTGTCGCCATTTTTAGCAAAACCAAAAGTACAAAAATAGAATTTTAATTACTAATGAGTAAAGTAGAGTTGGCAATCTTGAAAATATAGCTGCTAAAGTTTAGAATCGAAAAAATCTTTATAAATTAAATAATTTAGTGCCACGCATGTTTTTGTTACTTGTTGTAATTTTTTCAATAAAAAAATATGTGTGTATTAAACATTACCGTAACGGAATTGTACTCACTTTGCACGGCTAACTGTTGTTGATGCGCTGCTGCTCGCTGTAAATATAAAGAAATAGGAAAGCATATGAATATTGGAATATGGATGAATATTATGGAAAAACGCAAACTTAATTAAATTTTTACAATAGTTTGTTATATAAATAGCATAAAAAAAATATTCTACTTCCAAGGTGTGTATGTACTGTAGAACGTGTCGATTTTTTGTCTTTAAAATCGCGTATGCGGAAAATGATCACTTTGTACCTCTAAAATCGGTTTCGACACAGTGATTTTTAAGGCGAAGTTCAAAAAATCTGCATAATCGGTTTTATGGGAGATACATAAGTGATATAGTTGTTCGATCTGGCCGATTTTGACAAATGATCAATAGAATATCAAAATACAGCTACGTATATCTCAAAAAGTGAGAACAAATTTTTATAATCCCTAAAAAAACTTCGCCTTAAAAACCGCTTATTTCAAAAATATCTATTTTAACGCCCAAATCAAGGGGTTACATGGGTTTCACAACTTCAAAAAACGATGTTTGTATCTTATTTAATTCTATAACTAATCTAGAATATTGTTCTAAATGCTCAAGTTGATCCGAATAATAGTTTTGAAGATACAACCGTGAAAAGTTGCGCGCTCGAGGTATCGACAGATACCATATAGTCATTCAAGGGGTTACATGGGTAAACGGGTTTCCAAATATCGACTTATTAAATTCTACAACACCTTTAGAATATTGTCCTAATTTTCAAGTTGGTCCGAGTAATAGTTGCGGAGATACAGCCTTGAGAACTTGTGCAGTCGAGGCTTGCTAGGCTAAGTGCACCGTCTTTAAAAGCATTCTTCTCGAAACTTTATTTTTGAAGTCAGTTAGTGAGATTTCTCTAGAACTACTCAACCGAAATTTCATGAATTTACACAGGTCTTCGAGATACAATTCTTAAAGACATGGACGAAGGTTTTTTACAACTATTTGAAAAAAAATGTCGCGACATTTTTGCTGAAATTTTCAAATTTCAAAATGTCTGTCAAAAATCCAATTTTCAGTTTTTTTTCCTTCATCCTAGTTCTAAGTTCATTTTTTAACTTTTTTTCACTTTAGATGATCCTGTGAGGCGTTATCCTGCCAACGCGGGCGCATCTTTTTTCCGAGGGGACACCGGAAATGGCCGAGGTTAAAATATTTTTTTTCCAAAAATTTCAGAATTTCTTTGTTAATAATGTATGTTTGTAACAAAAAAAAATTCTAATAAAATATTTCATTTTTTTTATACGAGAAAAAAATTGTTGAAAAAATTTTGTTTTTAACACGAGGAAACCTATGTAACCCCTTAATAAACATTTGCGCGTCTTTTTCGTTAAAATCACCTGCCTCAAATAATATAAAATAAGTAGAATTCTATTTTTGTATTTTTCGTTTACATTTTGCAACAGCATTCGTACACCACTACGCTCCAGTGCTTGCACATCGAGCGATTGACTGCGTCCACGCGACGTTTTCGATTGTGCCGGAGTGTGTGAAGACGATGATGATGACGACGACGACGAGTTGGCATAGCGCGAGATCCAGCGTTTCACAGCAGACATGTTTTAGTTGTAAATTAATTTTTAATATTTTTTAATTGGCAATTTGGGCATTTAAATTACGGCTGTAGGCGTCGTAGGATTAGAAAGTTATCACAATTTTGCTTGCTACCGGTTATTTTTAAAAATTTTGTTATAAAATTTGAGCTATAAAATTTTTGCTATAAAATTTGTTTCTACAAAATTTTTGCTATACAATTTTTGCTATACAATTTTTGCTATACAATTTTTGCTATAAAATTTTTGCCATAAAATTGTTATTTGTCACAGTTTTTATTGTTATTTTGATTTCATTAACAAATTTATTGATTTTTAAAATATTGTATACTTTATTATTTTTAAATAATATACTTCATTAATAATTTATTTACTTTGTAAACTATTTCTTAAGCGAAATATTCAGCCATTCCAAAAGTGATTATTTTTATTACTAATTTGCATATAATTTTTTTAAAAATGATATTACGTTTTTTTTTTGTTGTAATTATTATTATTATAATTTTATTACAATATTATTATTATTTATATATTTTTTTATTTATATTTTTGTTTTTTATTTTTTATTTTTTGAACAGTCCTTGATCACAGCACTTCAATTCACGAGCATCACATTTGCGTAGTTTTATCCGCATTCACAAAACTTATTTCACATTTTTCTAATATAAATACATATATTTTTAATTAATTTCATAATTTTGTGCGATTTTCTTCCGAAATTTAATTTAATGTTTTTTACATTTTATTTTATTTATATTTTAAGTTTGCTATTTCTTTCGCTGCATAAAATCTAGCATTAATCAAATGATTTTACTTTTGAAATTTTAATTTTTTTAATTTTTTTTTTTGGTAAAAATTTTAAATTTAAAAATTCAAAATGACTTTTTTGTAAAATATTCCCTAGCAGGCAACACTAATAAAAGCTTTCCAACACTAGCTGCGCGCTAATCACAGCTAGATGGCGCTGTATGAGCTTTCAGACTTTATATGCGAGGTATAATAAGGCTGCTTAGTGTGTGTGTGTGATAGGCGAGCTTCCGGCAAAATTTGAAATGAGGAGTGGAAATCATAAGCGGAAAATTTCGGTGATAGTGCATTTACATAAGAATAAAATTCATTTTTTTATAAAGAAATTTGAAAAACGTTTTTAAAGAAATAATTTTAATGTTGTGAGTTAGAATTTAAAATGTATTTAATGGGTTATATCCACTTGCCAGTTTAACAATTCGATTTTTAATTTTGCGTATGTCTCTCAGTATATAACGTAAATAGTTATATTTGAGAATTTGAAGTCGAATCGTAGGCAGTTAGTTTCGAAGCATGAGTTGTACTTTTAACCCTGGACGTGCTTCGTTAGTCGATTCGTCTAACAATCATCGTGTTTTGCAAAATAACGATGTCCGTCCAGGGTTAAGGACGTCTCCGAGCATTCGAATCCTCTCCCAAACTTAAAAAATTGTATATCTTGAAATGGCTGAACCGACAATTTGAAATTTTCTCACAACCTTCTCAGATATATTTCCAGGTAATGATCGAATGATGAAAGTTTTCGATGATTTTCGATGATGAATTCAGTGTTTTAAGCCACTATGAAGTGTAAATTTTTTTGGCAAGCCGCCATTTTGTCAAAATAAAAATTTTAACTAGTCCTTTGATCATTACCTGTATTCATTTATAGTAATAATAATATGTTTTTGGTTTTTTGATTTAAGACAATTTTAAGCCAAGAAATCTCCCTCAGCGCCAGATACCTTTTTGAAAATTATTCTGGAGATCGCCAACGCGCTCAAGGCAAATAAAAATTTGTGAAAATAAATCGCCGATTATTATTGTACATTAAATTATGTAAATGTACATTTTTTTTTATTTTATGCATAAAATAAAATGCTTTAAAAAAAATTCGCACAGAAAATCGCGTTTTCAGCCTTTAAAGTGGATATAACACTTAAATAAATAAAAATCAATCAAAAATTAATTGGAAAAAATTAAATTTAAGGAAAAATATGAAAAAATATTAATAAAAAAATATTCATACATATGCATTTCACTATTTCAAATCAACACAACAACAAAAACAACATTCAATTGCGCTGCCCAATTAAAGTTTCCCCTTTTTAATTGCGTTTATTTCGGTTGATGAGCCAGTGCAACTTTTTATAAAACAAATCTAAATAATCTAATGACCTTAAGTGGCAGTTAAAAATGTAGATTTACATTGTAAATTGTTGGACAATAAGCGTTGCAAGCTGTTGCAGATTTTTTAAATGCAAATTTTCTATGACAAGTTTGTGGGAAAAATATTTGCTAAGCAGTTGATTAGTCTACATGAATACTATATCAAAAAAAATTTTAATTATGTGAAAAGATGAATAAAATATATAGTTCAAACGACACTATGCCTACATAAGTACCAAATGTACATATATACATACATATATGGTGCACCATAATTGCAACTCTTCAAATGTGACGTCTCCTACCTAGGCAAACATAACAGAAATTCCATAGCATTTTGTAAATGTTTAACGATTTACAGAAACCTTAAAAATCTGCTCTTAAAAAAGCTGCTTTCTGCTGTATCTTCGATAGTTAGGCTAGACAGCAACAAGACCATATCAATACTTCAATTCGCAGATAAATAAGTCCAAAAATAGGTTAGATTAGATAAAATAAGAAAAAAAAGACGGAAACTTCAACTGCAGCGAAGCAATAATACCCTACACGGATGTATTTCTTATAGCATAAAAGGTTACAACATAATCTTCAACTTTTTACGTGGTCAGTTTGGATGACGGCTATATGCTATAGTGATCCCATCTGTGCAATTTGTTCGGAGATTGTGGCATGGCCTTGAATAATAAGCTAAGCCGAATTTCGAGAAGATAGATATCTTACAAATAGAAAAGTTTTCAATACAAGCGTAGACTAAGGGACAAGTTCGCATATATACGGAAGGAAAGAGCGACGAACATGGCTAAATCGACTCATGTATACAAACAAGTCTTCCACTTTTACTTCTGGGTAACACAAATTTCGTGGAAAACTAAACGTACAAACCTAGTGTAAAATCTCGACAATTTTTTTTAATTTTTTTTTTTTCATATTTCGATAAATTATAACATTAAGGGGTTACATGGGTTTAGATGTATAAAAAATCGAATCTTTTTAGTGTATTATTAAATTCTACAACATCTCTAGAATATTGTCCCAAGTTTTCATGTTGATCCGAGTACAATTTTCGGAGATACAACCTTGAGAACTTGTGCGCTTGAGGTTAAGCTAAGTGCGCCGTCTTTAAACTCGTTTTACTCGAAACTGTCTTTTTAAAGTCGGTTGGCTTGATTTTTTGAGAACTACTCAACCGATCTTGATGAAATTTTACAGGTCTTTGGGAAACAAGTCTTAAAGACTTGGATGAAGGATTTTTTTTTTCGATTTTAACTAATTGAAAAAACAAAATGTCGTGAAATTTTCACGGAAATTTTAATTTTTGATGTATAAATGTTCGCCAAAATTCAGTTTTCAGTTTTTTTCCTTCGACCAACTTCTAAGTTAAGGTTTTAACTAAACCACGTATGTTTTTCACTTTAGATGATCCTGTAAGGAGTTATCTGCCAATGCGGGGGCATCATTTTTCCGAGGAGTCATCGGAAATTTCAAAACTCGCTTTGTTAATAGTGTATGTTTAAAATAAAAAACTTTTTTTTTTATTGAGAAAGAAATTGTTGAAAAAGAATTTGATTTTAATAGTGTATGTTTGTAAAACAACATATAAAAAAACAAATCGATATCTCAAATAGTTTCTGAGTGCAGTGATAACTCGCTGATAAATGATCGCATCATCACAAAAAATGTTCTGCCTATTTCATATATATTTCTACATTCAATGACATAACGGTTTTTTGATCTGCTCAAAAATCGAATTTTGGCAGACCAAATGTGATCAAAATTTGGAGTAAAATTGGTGGCTTGCGTGGCATTCTTCCCTTTTTTATACAAAAATTTCAAAATATAGCGAATTTCTTCATTTTTGAACAGCTGCAACTTTTTTTCAACTTCCACGAATTTAATTTTTTTTTTGGTTAAATGAAGCTTAAAATCTCACCTTTCCAACAGTACATACATATATAGTAAAATACGATAAAGACTTTTTTCGACTACTCAATATTATTTTATCATTTAGAGCCTTCCTATCAGAAAAATGAAAAAGCAAAGATCTTCAGACTAAACCTTATTGTCTCATACCTACGAACAAAGACAGTCGAGAACTTAAGTGTAAAGAAGCTTCCAGTATGTGCATTCTAACCTATGTATGTACATACATATGTACACGAGTACGTATATACGTAGGTGTATGTGCATATAGGCTTTTGTGCATAGGTACATGTCATATGACGTTTCTTTGTGGATTAATTGATAACCACATCACATGCAGCAGATAAATACTACCGTTATATATTTTACCGATACTTGAAAAAAATAAATCAGTAAATTATGAGCCGACATTTTCATATTTTTATAACAGCTTTTTACCAAAAAAATAATTCTTATCTAAATATTTGAGTTAAAATCTACCAAAATATAGCAACAATTGTTATTTACCCACGTCCCAGCGTAAATGTCCAAAAATAACAAATAAAGATGATAAGGTTGTTAGCTATAACAATGTTAACGGGTGATCCAAGTAGAGGTACTTTCTTCAATAGCATTTTTTTGAGATTCACGCATAGGTCAACAAGCTGTCATATTATTTTTGATCAGTATTCGATTGGCATTTCAACATGGAAAGACTTTGGTCTGAACAACGTTTACAAATCGTTCAACTTTATTACGAAATTCCCGTTCTATAAGGAATGTGTTTTGCGCTTCGCTCAACTTATAATCAACATATTCGGCCTAATGAGCGTACTACTCGCAACACTATCATCCATCTTGAGACCAACATTCATTATAGGACAATATTCGACCGAATAGACCACGTTCTGCACGCAGTGAAGAAAATATAGCAGCCATAGCTGAGAGTGTACACGAAGACCGCGGAGAGTCGATTCGCGCCGTTCGCAGCAAATCGGGCTGACATATGGAACGACTTGGCGTATTTTAAGTCGAGATCTTAAATTAAAAGCGAACAAAATAAAGCTTGTGCTAGAACTGAAGCCGCTTCATCATGCCAAGCATCATCGCTTTGCTTTATGCGCTCTTGAAAAGTTCCAAGAAGATCCGACGGTTTCGAGCGAAATTTTGTTCAGCCATGAGTCCCATTTCTGACTCAATGGGTATGTAAACAAGCAATATTGCAGCATTTGGGACGCAGAGCAACCTGAAGAGATTCAAAAGCGGGCCGATAGAATCATGGGTCCATATTTCTTCAAAAATAATGCCGGTGAGAACGATAACCGACTATTTGATGCCTGAATTTGAAATTGAAGCTCGTGATCTCGGCGACATTTGGTTTCAACAAGACGGCGCCACTTCACACACATCGCATTTCAACGGATTTATTGAGAGAACACTTCGGTGAGCAGATAATTTCTTGTTTTGGGCCATTCGATTTACCACCAAGATCGTGTGATATCATATCGTTAGACTTTTTTCTGTGGGGATATGTAAAGTCTAAAGTCTATGCGGACAGTCGCGCTTCGATTCTGGCCTTGAATCAAAACAACACGCGTGTCATACGTCAGTAACCAGTCGAAATGCTCGAACGAGTCATCGAAAATTGGACTGAATTGTTGGACCATCAGAGACGTAGCCGTGGCTACCATTTAAAAAAGATAATCTTAAAAAAACAAATGCCAAAAATGTTGTTTCAAATGATAATAAATATTCTCCATTAAATTTGAAGTTGCTGTGTGTTTTCTTTAAAAAAGTAGGGAACCTCGACATAGATCATTCTTTATATATTAAGAAAAAAAAAATTAAAAATAACAGTGGATTGAAATCGTAGACACAAAACGGGGCTAACAATGCGTGAAAAAGTGAAGGTGAAAAATAATACACCAAATAATCTAAGTAAATAAATGACAAATATATGAATTTATGTACGTATAAGACTTAAAATAACTACGAAAATTCAAAATAATTTAGTAAGTAGCCATTATTAGGGCAAAAAGCAAAACATCAAAAAACCGCAGCGTCACAGCAAAAAGGGAAATTGAATGCAATGCGCTGAGTAAATAGAAATCTGCAGACAGCAAATTAATCCTTGACCTTGGATTTAATTGAGGAAATTTGTAGATCAACCAACGTCAAATAGCGGAATAGTAATGAAAATGAATGCAATAATGTGCAGTTATGCTTATTAGTATATAATATATGCTTATGAACCCAGCCGATTGCGGTTTTAGCTTATTTATTTATAGGCATAATTAAATTGAAGCAACGAAAATAAATTTTTGAAAACGTAATCGTGGTATAAATATGCTATACCATAAGCTATTTCATACATCCAAATAAAAAAATAAAATATTCAACTTTTAATCCCAAATCTATTGGATTAAATATGAAATATCTAATTTGCCAGTGTTTGGGATTAAAAATTGAAAACCTAATTTTTTTTTTTTTGACTTTGAATGGTCAGTTTGGATCGCTACATTCTATAGTTAGGTAAGGTTAGGTTAGGTTAGGTTAGGTTAGGTTAGACGGCTGATCAAAGATCGCACGTAGACTACTATATATAGTTCTTGGTGAGGCCATATAAAAGAAAAACTCCTGTGTTCGAACTTATAAATTAGCAAAAGGCTTAGTAGCCAATACCAATTTGCACAGGCGTTCAATTTCCATTCCCGCCAGCTAGGTGGGATGTCTCAAGGTATGCGCTCTCAAGTGTGTAAGTCTTGACCTCTCAAATGTGGGACAGTCAAGAAGAAAGTGTTGCGTTGTTTCCACGTCATCTTCTTCTATACAGCTTCTGAATATGGCGTCTAGTAGGATTCCCAATTTTTTGCGATCACTCTTGGGCCGAAGGGCTTTTAGGGTGTACCGATGGTGGCCCAGCGCTGGCCAAACTTCCGTGAAGCCCTGCTATCTAGTAATAGAATACCAATTCTATCGAGAGCGGTTCCAGAGTACCATTTCTTGCTAGTTCATCAGCTTTACAGTTTTATGCGATTCCGCTGTGGCCTGGCACCCATACCAGTCTTATTACAAATGCACTCCATGCTATTGATAGCGAGTTTAGATACTCTTTGACCAGCCCTGAAAGCACTGTTAATGAGTTCAAGGCTATCCACGCCTCTCTGCTATCTGAGTAGATGGGCACTTCTCTGAAGGAGGCTGCACTTCAGAGCAGTAAATCTACTGCTACCATAATTTCTGCAACGTTGGCCTGGAATACGCCGCAATAGTCAAAAAGTCTGACACTGGAGAGCTCCTGACAGTAATCCCCCAAGCTTTGACCCATCCGTGAAGAAGCTCGTTGTCCTTCTCCTTTATCGGCTTCTTCTCACGCACAACTCCCTGGCCGGTATATGGGTAGAGAAGAAGCCGCCAGCGTTCGGTTTGGCAACTCCATAATCCAAGTGATCCAGTATGAAGTCAAAGTGAGTGAGGATTTCCGAGTGTTCAGACAAGTGCACTTTTAGAATTCTGTAGTGGTCTGATCTGAACAAGTTCTACGGAGATTGTAAAGTCGTTTTGGATAGTAAGCCATGCAAAATTTCATGAAGATATCTCGTCAATGTCATAATATCTTTTCCATAAAATTATTTGATTTTGATCGTTCAGCTTATATGGCAACTATTTGATATAGTGGTCCGACGGCGGTTTTGGCAAATGAGCAACTTGTTGGGAAGTAAAGAACGTGTGAAAAAATTTAAAACGATATCTCAAAAACTCAGAGACTAGCTCGCGTGTGCACACAGAGACAGAAGATGTCTAAGTAGACTCAGCTTGCTACACTGATTATTTATGTAGTATATACTTTATGGGGTCTCCGACACTGCCGATGTGCTTTAATACTGCGTAATTGCAAACCATACAGATGACTTCAAACTCATGCTGAGTAACTTGTGTGGTATGTACGAGGTTTGTACAAAAAGTATAGCGAATTTTGAATTTTCGCGGAATATGTGTATGCGAATTTCAATTGTTTTGTTCCGCTTTGTTGGTATCCCTTACTTATGCAGACAAGGTCGCCGATTTTGAATGTTTAGTTAATTTTTTACAGCTGTTTTGCTTGGATGCGTTTTTGTTCGTCTTCGATTTTTGCTCACTTTCGACCAAAAACAACGTCGAGTTGACATTACTCAGGAGATGTTGGACTCAGTCCGCGAAGACCCAGATCAGTTCCAGAGTCATTATTAGTGGGGATGAATCATGGGTTTATGGTTATGACGTGGAAACCAAAGCTCAATCATACCAATGGAAGCTGCCGCATGAGCCAAGACCTAAAAAAGTGCGTCAAGTTAGGTTAAATGTGAAGGTTTTGCTGTTGAGTTTTGACCTACCCGAGACCTAGCCGCCTATAACTTTTTTGTACTCATGAAAGGACGATGCTAAGCTACGATTGAGGAGCTTAAAACAGCATCAAAGAGTAGCTAAGCGCATCTCCTCACAAAAAATTGCTTTTTAAGAGCTTTGAGGATTGGAAAAACGCTGCCAGAAGAGTAATATACATTAGAAAGACACAAAATAGATATTCATGAACAAATAAACACCTTCTTAAGAAATACAAAATCCGCGATACTTTTTGAACAAACCTCGTATATACTAGCCATTTTATAGTTTATATCGAGAATACTGATAATAACTTCGATAAGAGTATCTTCGAATCGGCACTTGATAACAGTGAGTAGCTCAAATCTACAGGGATTACCGTTTACATTTTATCGACACTTACAACAGTGAGAGTAACTAATAATATAACGGCATAAAAAATACTTTTTACTCATTGCTAAGTACTTTAAATTGCTCACAAATTGTTACAAAATATTTTAAACTAATATTTACCTTTTTGGAACTAATTAGTCAACAAACTGTGCAAATAATTAAAAGGTGACTGGTAATGTTAGAATTTTTCTAAATAATCACTAAAAATATATATAAAAAATAGTTCGAAAAAAGTGCCTTAGAATTTTTACTATATTGTCAAGGCGATTTGAACATTTTTGATATCAAAGACTAATAGTTTATCACAATTTCTCGGCGTTTATACCCAACTCAATCAAACTTAGGAAATATAATCAAATGTTCGAAAAAACTTAATAATAGCTGTCTTCGATTCGCAAAGAGGTACTCTGCAGCTTATCGGCACACTCTCTTATATGTATTTACTTCAATAAGTTTGTTATTGCTTTCCAATATAAGTTTTTTGAGAAGAAGCAAGAGAGACAAGAGGGCAGAAGCGAGTAGAGAAATGGCGAATCGAAGACAACTACGGTTAAATAAAAGCAAAAAAGGCTATCACTGGCTTAAATTCGGCTGTTTCGGTATCAGATATTGTTTCGAGCACTAGTTTCTCCCAACCAAGTTTCACATTTGCAGTTAAAATCTCAAATAAAATAAATAAGTAAGCCGATGTGCTTTTGTCACCACTGAATGAATGAAATTTTATTAGAATTAAAAAAAAAAAAACAATAAAAACAAAAACAAATAAATATATGTCTTAATAACACTATATAATACAACAACATACGAGTAAATCACTCTAGACCCAAACCATTTGCAACAAAGTCGCGAAGAATCTCACGTACGAAATGCAATTCGCAAGCAAAAAGTTATGGAATATTGAAACAGCGAGCAAAGGAAAATAAAAATGCAAAGTAGATTGAAGTGCAGTGAGGAAAAATATTGGCAAAAAGCAAAAAGTCAACCGGCAAATAAGAATATTTACAAAATGAACGCTGAAAGCTGCAGAAAACGGACTCACAAACACATACATAGAAGTACTTGTGCATGGCGCTGCCAACGATTTGTGTGTACATATATTTGTCTATGTATTTATGTGTTTACAATGTGCTCAATATGCAAACGGTAATTTAATTAAAGACAAATATACACAATGAAAAAGAAAAGATATATAAGAAAAGCAAAAAGTAAAGAGGAAAACGCTTTGCACACGCTAAATGCAAAGCGTAAATATTGAAAATGGAAAGCAAAAAAAAAAAATAAGAAAATGATTTACTATACAATAGGCGCTAATGGACAACGCATACAGAATTAATATTAATTGAGTTGGCTTTTGCGAAAAATGCTAAATATTAATTGCATAATAATACAAAATTTTTTTTTATTTAGTAAATTATAATAACGACTGACGAGTGGGTTGGTGGCGAGGCTAACATTGGATGGGTTTGCAGTTTGGATATATCAAACTTAAAAAGTGAGTATAAACTAGTAAGGAAGGGCTAAGTTCGGATGCAAACGAATATTTTATACTCTTGCAACTTGCAGGAATCAAAGCCGGGGAAATACATTAGGATCGGAATCCAAGAAATTATATACAATTGAACTTCCTTAATTCGAATTACCTTAATCTTCAAAAAAAACTTCGAATTATGGAAAAATATGTGTATGAAATTTGACTTCTATTGCCAATTCAAGAGTTCGAGACATGGAAGTTCAATATAACACATAGACTGACCGACATATTCGACAAAAGGTTTGTTATATATGTTCTATATGGGAGTTGAGGATATTATACACCCGATTTTATCTATTTTTGCTAATACTACCTTGTACTTGTATTGATAATAATAATAAAATGTTCTTTGAGGCTCCAATCATATAGAGCAAAGTCACCCGGTTTTATGTGTTTGTTATAATGGGGTGAGGTCAAGTTTTTGCCAAATTTTATCTATTTTAGGCACGAAGATACACTATTAAGAGCAAAAGACGCTACGCTCTCTCATTTTCATTGGGATAACTCACATATTGGCCGATATACAAGGTCTGTCGCAAAAGCAACAGGACTGTTAAAAAAAACAACAAAAAATTAATATTTTTCAAAAGTTATATTTTTTTATTCAAAGTAGTTTCCTTGTGCCTCGATACAGCGTTTAGCCCGGTCAATTAGTATTTCAAATGAGTGTTTAAGGTCATTTTTCGGAATGCTCTTGAGAATATCGGTCGTCGCCTTTTAGCTTTTAGCTGAAATGTCCTGAAACCAGTGTCCTTTCATGGACAAATGAAGTTTTCCAAATAGGTAAAAATCACAGGGTGCCAGATCAGGTGAGTAGGGTGAGTTATTAATGGTTAATATGGAGTTTTTTGTCAAAAAATCAGTGACAAGCGTCGACCGATGACACGGCGCATTATCGTGCAACAGGCGCCAGGACCCTGTCGAGCACGACGAATGCGTGACAAAAGACGCTTCATAACACCAATGTAAAACACAGCATTAATTGTTTGGCCAGGTGGGACGAACTCTCGGTGTACAATACCCTCGGAATCGTAAAAACAAATCAGCATTGTCTTTATTTTTGACTTCTGAAGATGACCGACTTCTGATCGTCACAGAGGTCCTCACGACCTTCTTGGATTCGCTTAAACCACTCATGCACATTACTACGGGATAGGCACTGATCACCATAAACTTTTATCATCATTTGAAATGTTTCAGTAAACGTTTTCCCAAGTTTAAGACAAAATTTAATATTTGCTCTTTGCATTTTATGACCGATGACCAAAAGCTGCTGGCACTTTTTGATCGATAACATCGATTGTAGTTATCCAATTGTCTTAAAATTTTTACGAAATGACAACAAAACAAAAAATTTTTTATTTCATATAACCACCAATAGGTGGCGCCACCAGAAACAGTTATATTAAAAAAGTTCTGTTTCTTTTGCGACAGACCTTGTATACGGTACAAAGTCACCCGGAAGTTCGATTATCTTTATATTAGGTATATGGCGGCTAAGGGAAGTATTGGTACGATTCAACCCATTTTTGACACGCACATATATTATGATCAGGAAAATATTATCTCTGAATATCAATTATACATCTCGCACATTGCCCCATTTTGCGGTAAAAAGTCAACTATAGTTACTGGGGTCCAAATATTCAGTACCTAGAGGCTTTCACAGTTTTTGTTGAATTTGAACAATTTTTGGTCCTAAGGTGATACACGCTAAAGACATTAATCGCGCAAAGTTTTATCCCGCAATATTAATTGCTTCTTGATTTATGTACTGGAAACAGAACGAATCAAGTGGGATTTGAAAGTGTGTGTTATATGGGAAGTGGTCGTGGTTGTAGTCCGATTTCGCCCATTTTTGCATTGTGAAGTGAGAATGTTACAACAATGTTATGTACCGAATTTGGTTAAAATCGGTCGAGCAGGTCCTGAGATGTGGTATTTTACCTAAAAGTGGGCGGTACCACACTTGTTGTCTAATTTTTATACCGGCTCCTTTAAGGACCTCTCATACCATCTTGGAGGTAAAATTTAATGTTTATGGTGTATTTAGTTATTGATTTATCGCGTTTAAGAAGGTTTTTGACAGTACCGTTATATGGGGACTAAGCGGAGTTATCAGCCGATTTCATCCATTTTCACACTGTCGTGGGAGTTCTTATAATATTTGTGCTCAATAAATTTTGTTGTTGTCTAGAAGATATGTATGTACATTTAACTTATTAGAGGGTTGTGTCACGCCCACTTTTTTTTTTAATTTTTGTCCCACAGGTGACCCTAGCCAATGCGGTCTCTTATGCGAATTCAATATCTTAATTTAGTGCTTAATTAGGTCACTTTATAGGTTTTCCTTTAATGGCGTTTTGTGGGCGTGGCAGTGGTCCGATTACGCCCATCGATGAACTCGTATTTTTTTTGCCAAGAAACATGTGTATCAAGTTTCGTCAAGATACCTCAATTTTTTACTCAAGTTACAGCTTGCACGGACGGTCGGACAGGCAGACAGTCAACCAGATTTCAACTTTTCTCGTCATCCTGATCATTTATATATATACATATGTACCCCTATATCTATCTCGCTTAGTTTTAGGTGATACGTTCACCCGTTAGGTAGGAAAAACTATTATACTCTGTAGCAACATGTTGCAAGAATATATTGTAAAAACAATGCACGCTTTCACTTCTCCTTGAAAAATGTCACAACTAGTAGTACACTTTTCCTATTAAAGTGAGTCTGGGCAAATTTTTTACATTCCTCTATTTAATATTTGAAAAAAAAAATCATTCACTTTTACTGTAAAGTCACGTGTTCATGGTTCCTAACTGCTTTCATAAAATTTCCTATGACGTTGAGTAAGTGAATTATATGTACTATTTATCCGCTGAACGTGTCAAACACAAAAACAAATGCGCCGATCAGACATCCATAAGTCCACACAATTAAATGTTGTTCAACATACTTTGTAGTTATTGTTTTTGCTGTTAGCTTTCTGAAATACTCGTATTATCTGTATAATATAGAAACGAAATGAGAAGAGGATTGCTAGTAAAGTGCACAAAGAATGAGTAATTCCAAGCCGTTCCCAAGTAAACGGAACGGACACGGATTCTTATCAGATCTAGGGCGGAATCGGAAAACGAACAGTCAAAACCTCTGTGACTAGCTAGAGAAGGAGTGATGTTACAGGGCTTCCCACCGAGTATAACTAACTCCGAATTACAAAAAATTCAACAACCTCGATAAGTTTACGTGAGGCCTAACCGTTCAAGAGACCATGTACAGAAGATGAGAAAAGACACAGAAATCGCCAGATCGGTAGGTTATGAGACTTTAGCTTCGAGCTATACTGATAGTGAAGACGTGCATGAATCTGGACAAGAAATAGAGATTAAACAATCATTAATTGAACGTCGGCATCGCAGTGAATATCTTCATTCGAATAAATATTCCTACCCAGAAGCGAAAGATCTAACGATACTTTAATGAATCAAGTTTATATCTCTGCTCGAAAATCGCTAAAGTAACATATAAGAATAAAACTAGAGTTCTGAAGAATTTATAACTACAGGCTACCCTCAGCAACCTTTCCTTTGAAAATCGTAGAACCTTGTTGTTCCTCTCTACAAAACCCATATACCGAAAGCACAATTGTAAAGTAAAGAAGAAGTCGCTAAAAGCCATTTCGGCAATTAGATTATGTCGCTAACGAACCCGGCAAACACATAAAAAATATTTCCTACTGTTGTAGAGTTTGTCTGAGGTCCTTTGCTATTGCGAAAGCCGCGGAACTGGTCTCTAATGCAGACAATTGTCGAGTCAACATCTACGTCGACAGCCAAGCAGCAATTAAGGCAGTAAACTCGTATCGCATATCGGCCAGAAGTGTCTTGGGAAGCACGGCGGGAGTGGAAAATGTTGCCAGAAGCAAGCAACTTCACTTCTACTGAGTGCCAGATCACAATAGCATCGAGGGTAATGAAATAGACGAGGTTGCCAAGAATCGTGTACGGCGAACATCCGAAAACGTGATCAACATTGGGAAACCCATGCATTGTCTATACGATAATCTCGACAGAAACATGGTAAAGAAAATCAAAACCCGATGGAACGAGCTACTTGGGTCCAAAACTGCAAAATTAATGTGCAAAACGTTGGATCGGAAGTACACAAAAAGTCCTATTTGCACTCGATAGAAGAGACTGTAGGAACATGATTGGAATACTAACTAGTAACTATTTGGTGGCGACACACGCCGCTGGGGCTGACAGATCGAGAAGACTACAGGAAATGTGTAGGGTGGGGCACCAGGGAAATAATGAAGCATCTCTTGTGCACTTGTCCCACATTGGCATGATTACGCTGTAAGCATCTGAGGTCACCACGGAATGACCATATTGGAGAAGGTATCGATAGTGAGGCCGCAGAGTCTGTTAAAATTCGCGTTAAGCGCAGACATCCTAAAGCAAGACTACTCCTCCTGGACCTAGCAAATGAACTCCATCTGGTATAGCAAAGGACCAAAACTGGTGTATTGGCCTACCAGATTAAACTAACCTAATCTACAGCTTGTAGCCGTATGGATTGGAGTTCACAAGGCATACGGGTGGGCTACGAATTGTGGAAAACATTGGCCTCGCATTGAAGGATATCCTCGAAACACCCACTTTCAGTTTTTTCTGGAAAGTCATATTTTTTTGATTTTCTTCCGCCGCGACTGTACTTCGGAGCGTGCGCGCACCGTTTGGATTCGGCAGAAGGCGTTCCTAGCTAACGAACGAGCGGCTGGTCAGGACAAATATTTTCGCGCGACGTGTTTCTGTGAGTGGTGCAAGCCGAAAATGCAGCGTTCATTAGAGCAGAGGTACGCGACTAAATTCTGTGTGAAACGTGGTAAATCTGCGATAGAGAAGTTTGACTTGATCAAGCAGGCTTACCCAGATGTTGCTTTAGCAAGAAGTGGTGTGTTTCGGTGGCACTGGGCTTTTTTGGAGGGCCAGGAAGAGGACGCTGATGAAGACCGGAAAAATGAGCAAATCCAAAGTGAAAACGATGCTCATTGTCTTTTTTGACATTAAAATCGTCAACGATAAGTTTTCTCAGCATCCCAACGTTTCTGCAGCCGCCCTACAGCCCAGATGTGGCCCGCCCAGAATTTTTTTTATTTCCTTGCCTGAAAAGGCCGATGAAAGGGCATACAAGCAGCATGCATCTCACCTTCAATGCTTGGAAATCGCTTTGGCAGCGCTGCATGGATGCAGAAGGAGCCTATTTTGAAAGTTTTTAAAGAAATGTAACGATTGGTTTAAAATTTTTTTTTACATCGACTCAGTCCAATTACTTTCCGGACAAACCCTGTATTTTTATTTTCTTGGATTTCGAGCTCAAAATGAATAAATTTTAATAATTCAACGCCTCGTTAAAAATTAATGAAATCGCTAACCATATTTAGGAAGTCTCCCGTTTATCTTTATGTGGCGTGTGTGGCAAATGTTCTAACAAATGATTCGTATTTAAATTGGCATGCTCTCAAAATTAGCAAAATGTAAGAATTCATCAACTAATTATAGAAATCATTTGGCGCCGCAATGGTGCGAAAATTCTACTAAAGTGTGCAAAAGTTAATCTCTAATTTATATTATACAAATTGGAAAACTAATACTAGGTCGAGTTTTTTTATATTTATGTAGTTTTATATTTTCCGTGTTTTCCTAAAAGTACTACAAGTGTATATATGTACATATATGTATGTATGTGAACACTTTAAGAATATACGGATACTAATAGATAACATGAGGAGTGACAGATAGGCCTTTATTAAGTTGATGACTCAAGAAAATGTTGATTACGTCAAAATCGTCGTAGATAATGATAATGATAATAAGAGAATGATAAAAACCTCTTGCCGGACAACTAGCGAACACTTGAGTTATCCAAGAATCGTTTTTAATAATAGTGAATAGCGACAATAGTAATCATAAATTCGAAGTATACTATACATATGTTGCTCCGAGGCACTGCCCACGTCTACAAATGAACAAGGCAACGAAGAAAAACCGAATAAATTGTGTTCCAAGCATTTGAGTCTTAGAACATTTAAAAGTAGTATTTAAAATTATTTATGAAATGCTGTACGATTTGAAAGCCTCAATGACAATTAAAACGATCCCAGACTTCAAAAAAAAAATCTATGGAAAATACTTTAGATGAACACTGGCTCCACAGAATAGGCTTATAAAAGTTGTGGTTGAGTTCTTCGCTTTCTAAAGTTTATTGAGGTTAATATTTGTCGGAATAATTGACATAATAATGGCTGACAGTGTAGAAGAGTGTTAATGACTAACGAAGTTCTTCGGACGATCATCTGGTTTGCGGATTAGGTACAGCTTCTCAGTGAAAATTATTCACTGTTGGCTTTTTAAATACTTTTCATGAATTAGCTAAATCTAGAACGACGCCTATGGGCAAGCGGTTCATACAGTAAACACCAAACCGCTACATTTTGATACAGATATTGGTTCGATACAATAATGAAATGACGAAAGTTCCACCAAAAAGCTGGGATATGCAAATAAATTAAGTTTATACTCGCTGAGATAACTGATGAAACCAGCAAGAAACCGCTCAAAACGAGTTTATAATTAAAAAGTCCACGGTCTACTATAGTAGAACATTTTTTTGGCAAAATTCGATTTTTTAATTCAACAGAGTTCCCTTCAAGGGTGACCCTCCAACTTTCTGATACCATTTTTGTAGTACAATTTGTTCTTTGCTTCAAAATAGATCTCAGTTTCGGTGATCATCTCTTCATTCGACGAATATTTCTTCCCAGCGTGCATTCTTTGAGAACTGAGAACAGGAAATAGTCGCTGGTGGCCAGATCTGGAGAATATGGTGGATGCGGAAGCAATTCGAATTGCAATTCATGGATTTTTGTCATCGTTTTCACTGACTTGTGACACGGTGCATTGCCTTTCGTCTTTCAAACTCTCCAACTCTCTCGGAGTGAAATGATGGAGCCATGCTGCATCCATTGTTATATATCGACGAAAAAACTCCGAGTTTCTCATACCCAAATATTCGTGAACGATGTGATATACACGTCGAGTTGATATCTTTAGAGTGCCTGCTATCTCGAATCACTTCACCTTACGGCCATCCAGAATTATTTGATGGCATTTTTTGTTGTTTTCGTCGGTAACAACCTCCGTCTTTTCTGCTCACTTCAGTTTCGCTAAAAACCAGTATACATTGGCACAAAAAAGAACCCGGACCCCGGTAAATAATATTTCCAAAAATATATTTTGCCAAGTCTGTCTTTTCTTTAATTACTATGCCAAATATAAGCGCGATCCTCAGTAGTGCGTTGCGATTTTTACGAAGAATAAAAATATCGAACAAAGAATTTGTCTCAAATTTTGAATTTCTAACCGAAAGGAAAGAAACGAAAGGAAACTGAATCACAGTTTTATCAAAAACACAAGTCAACGAGTAGTACAAAGCCTTCAAAGACGGTCGAGAGATCGTTGAAGACATTTTTCGATCTTCTATCTCTTCAACTGATGAAAATATTAAAAAAGTGAAGGATATGGTCTATGATTGAATGGTTGAAAATCGTCAGGCAAGTGTTAAAGAGATAACAAAATTCTCGAAAGAAGCTGAAAGCCATACCAAAAAGAGAAAAACTAAAAGTGTTTCGAGGACTGGAAAAATCGTTGGCGATTGAGTGTATTACATCTAGTGGGGATTATTTTGAAGGCGACGAAATAAATATTGATAAATAATTAAATAATTTGCGTTCTGTTTACAATTTCTGGGTACTGTTTTGTCACAATTTATAATTAACAGTACTACGAGGCACGACTGTGCTTTGAGCAAGTAATGAAATTTAAGATTCGAACCCACAACTCATAGAACGGTTGTAACACACAAAACGAATGAATAATATACAAAAAATATTCAAGCTTGGTATAGAAATTTCAGCGCACTGTACGCTTACATGCGTGTAGGTATGCATGCATTTATAATTTCTTGCCCAAATGGAAGTGAGAATTTCTGTTTGTTCCGTACTTATCACACATTTCATTTAGTTTTTTTTTTCTATTTGCCCACTCGCATGTTACAAATGTGTAATGCAAACAAAAACAAAATGAACTTACGTAACCAGCAAATGTGATGAGGTACAACAAGTATTACACAAATAACTAAACTAACTAGGAAGTATTTTCTATAACGGCGACGCAGCATTGCCTCTTTAATTACTTTCTAAATTTCAGGCATTTTTGTGTAAATATTTTTCTTTTTAGCCGGTTACGGCCGATAAACGCTTATTAAAAGCTATTTGTATAGCAAATATCGTGATAGACTACATTTTATATTCATATATATAATATACATACATACTTACATTCATACATATGTATGCCTAGTTTAGAATCAAAAGTTTTGCGGTGCCTTTTTCGGCGCAGCTGATTAAAATTAATTCGATTTTGTTGTTGTTATTTTACTAGCAATGTTTAGTGCTACTTGCTTACTGGCTGAATGATTATTTCCAATTTGATTGCTCTGTTTTTATTTGGTTTTTAATTAATTAAACTTTTTTTGCATTGGTGTGATGCTTCATATTCATCTTGGCTATGCCTGCTTGCTGTGTGAAATTTTGATTTTATTAACTACATTTATTTATGTATTAATATTCGTTGATTTATTAAATTTTAGCTGCACAAAGGTCAGCCACTTTATTGTGCGCAAACATAACTGTAAGCATATACCGATCTACATACATATATGTATATTTGTGATATGTGTTTAGAGTTAAAAGGGTGAGCAAAGAGCAAGCGTTGTATTAAAAAAAAAATTAAAATGAAGTAAATATCGTCAACTAAAATGCAAAACAGCGTATCATCAAAAAAAATATAAAATCGTTTTCAGATATAATAACCAATATATAACCACTATATGAGTGTTTCAATATGAGTGTATGATAACCAATAAATAACCAATATATAACCATTTTATAACTAAAACTCTAATTTTGTTTCAATATGAGCGTATGGTAACCAATAAATAACCAATATATAACCATTTTATAACCAAAACTCTAATTTTGTTTCAATATGAGTGGTTTCTATTATATCGTTTTTTCTTCACCTGTAAACTTATGAAAAGTGATGTTACGTTATTTTGTATTTTAGGTGATGATATATTTTTTCGAATAGTAAGTTGTTGTAATATGGAGAAAATATTCAGATTTCGAAGCTATTAAGAAAATAGTGATATTTTCGCTCGAAAAAAAAGCTTTTTGTTAGTTTTATATAGAAGAATACCTATTTTTCACGAATTAAGCGGGTAATCTAGACTAAGAATAAAAAAAATCGATTTTTTATATGTCTACAAGCGGATTTTGCAAAATTCAATTTGTTTTGGGAGATATATTATATATTATATAGGTATTTTGCTGACCCGGCATCCAAACTGGTTCGGCCGGAACTGCAACTTTAAAAAGTTTTTGTCGAAACTATCGTTTTCAAAACGTTAGCCGCGTTTTGCCATCTGCGTTGTACTGATACGATTTACAGAATCTTCTGATAAATTTTTTACAGAATCTTCTTTATTAATTTGTGTATGTCTAGAACTGTCTATATCTCAAAATCCAAACTTTTACATATTTTCGAAATTCAAAAATGCAATTTCTCAGATTCGTTATACTGGAGCTATTTACCTGTCATTTTTAGAGAGACTTCTTTATGAATTTGTCTACATAAGTCTGGAACCACCTATATTCCAAAATTTAAATTTTTACTATTTTTGAAAAATTCGAAACTCAAAAATGCCTGAAATATTAAGAGAGTCTTCTTTATGAATTTATATATGTCTGAAACTATTTATATATTCCAAAATTTAAATTTTTACTATTTTTGAAAAATTCGAAATTCAAAAATGTCTTTCTCAGATTCGTTCTACTGGAAAGCTTTACCTGAAATTTTTAAAGAATTTGTTTATTACTGTAACTATGTAAGTCCCAAAATTTAATTTTTACTATTTTCGAAAAAGTCAAAAGAAGTGGTAAACATTTTTTTTTTTTTGAAAAATTCGAAACAGTCAAAAAAGTGGTACAAACATTTTTTTTCAGGCAGTCGCTTTTGAGACATATTTTTCCAACTTTTCCTTTGTATCAGACATTGCGACATTATTCTTGAATAATAATGTTTGTTCTTGGTTTTAAATTGCTAGAACCCACAATGGGTATGGTCACGTGCCAATTTTTTGAGACCACCCACTTTATTAGCTGTTAATTTTTGCAATTTTTAATTCTTTTTAATTTTTAATTTTTTTCTGTATTCTTTTAATGTTAATAAATAGCTAATAAAAAGAAGGATAGTAAAAATTTTAACAGCTTTTGTTGGACACTTTAGATATTAACTGAAATTCATGCCGCTAGACTAGACTAAAATTACTTAAGACTATTCCAGGTTTCAAAACAATTATTGCAGTTTAACGACTTTATTAAATATTTTTTTAGGTGTCAAACTTCGCTAATCTACGGGTTTTGAGCCTAAATGTAGGCAACGTTTCGTAATATTTGCCTGCTCAAGTAAAATCTTGCATACTTTAGGGCAACACATAACTCCAGAAATTTTAAAAAATTTAAAATTCTCGTTTTAAGTTGAAATGTAGTTTCGTTTTTAGTTAAAAAATTTCAACTTATGTATATATTTTTTAATAAATTGAAAAATTTTTTATTGAAACACCTATTATTTGAATTTGTTTGCATTTTGCTTCAATATTAATGCGAATATCTGTATAGAAAAATTGATGTTGTATTAAGACAGATAGCACTTTTAATACACAGTCAGAATTAATTTTTTAAGTCCCTTGAAGTCGAAGAAAAAAAATCATTAGGAAACATGTAGCAAGCAATGTAGTCATATACAAGATTCTAGCGCTTTTAAATATATGTGACCTGGTCTACGGAAAGGGGGCTTAGGTGTCAAAAAATCAATTTTCACTTTTTAGTTGATTCGGATGGAAGATGAGAGTTGTTTATTTTTAACAGCTGTTTCCCAGAAAACTAGTTTTCGCACGTTAGCTCACTTTTCGTAGACCAGGTCACATATACATAATATATACTAATGCATAGTATTACTTAGATATCTAAAATATTTATCGTTCCATCCTAATGCATGAAAAGCAATACAAGTGTTTTTTCTGCTATTAATATTACTTGCTCGCCACTCAATTATCATTGTTTGCTTTTATCTTTATTACTGCTCAATTAACATTTCATTTCTATTGGTGTTCTATTATGTTCCTCTGTTATGTAGCGGTACATTGATGGGTTGTTGACTTATATGAACTGTCTACACAGGTGAACACAGCTGAATGACTACTTCCTTTATATTGTCAGGACTAAAAATTTATGATGGAATTTTTTTTAAGTTAATTAATAGAAAAATTATGAATATCGATCTGAAATTTTGCACACACTCTTTTCTTCTCAAGAAGCTGCACATTTGTCGGAACTGCCAATATCGGTGAACTGTCATACCAAGTGACCTATCAAATTCAAGTCCTTGTATAGAAAACTTTTTTATTTGACAAAGTATCTTCGTGAAATTTAGCACGGATAGTTGTCTAAAGTAACACTACAATCCGTGAATATATTGTTCTGATTAGACCACTGTAGCATTTAGCTGTCATACAAAGTGACCGGACAAATTTAAGTCCATATATGGAAAACTTGTTTATTTGACGAGGTATCTTTATGAAATTTAGCGTGGATAGTTATCTAAAGTAACGATACAATCTGTGAATGTATTGTTCTGAACGGACTACTGTAACATATAGCTGTCATACAAAGTGACCGATCAAATTCAAGTGCTTGTAAGGAAAACTTTTTTATTTTACAAAGTATCTTCGTGAAATTTAACATGGATAATTGCCCATGATAATGCTATAATCTACGAAGATATTGTTCTGATTAGACCACTGTAGCATATAGCTGCCATACAAAGTGACCGATTAAATTCAGATTGCTTGTAGGAAAACTTGTTTATTTGACGAGGTATCTTTATGAAATTTGGCATGGATTATTTTTTAAAATAACACTATAATCTCTGAATATATTGTTCTAATCGGACCACTGTAGCATATAGCTGCCCTAAAAGTGACCGATCAAAATCAACTGTTTGTATGGAATGCGTTTTAATTTGACACGAAATTTTACGCAAATTATTGGTCAAGCCATGCTATTAAAATGCACTTGTGCAGGGTATATTATATTTTATATATCATTTACGGTATTATTCAACTTTTTATTTAAAAATAAATTCTTGAAACGTCATTTCGTCGCATTTAAAAAACAAAAAATTTCAAGTACCATAAACACAGTCTATATTTGTCGGACAGTCATTTTCCATGCAACGCATAAATACCAATAAATTAAAAATTTTGCAAATTATTTACACTTTATGGCATTTTGAGAACACATAAATGAAAATTGAAACAGCTGTTTCACATAAATGAAAATTGAAACAGCTGTTCGTTGACACTCGGCGCTTGGCAGAAAAGTGTTCTTTGTTTTCGCTTTTGCGCAAACTGTGATTTTCACTAAGAGGTGACAGCCACAGAGCATGTTTATGTTTGTATTGCGTGTGCTAATTTATTCGCACAAAATTTGTGTCACGCACACACACATACACACGCAATTACATGGCACTCGGCAATTTCACATTTTCTCGACTTGACCGTCAATGAACTTGAAAATTATTGGCGTCACAGCGCTGAGTCGCCTCGCGCATGCAAACACAAACACATACACCAACACGTGTAGTGGGAGTGACAACAAGAAAATGCACTAATAAACAAATATATATACATTTTTTTCAAATATTTATTTAATGTAAAGTGTTGCGGCGTACAGCGCATGCAATTTATTTATTGGCATTGGACTTGTGATTTTTGCGCTTCCTCACAAAAAAAAAAAATAATAAACTAAATAAAAAAATTGAATAAATAAAATAAAATCTTTACATTTGCCTACTGCAGTCAGCTGCCTTTTCCTCATATTTATTTATCAGCCGCTGCACATCGCACAAATTAATGCTGAATTGTTAATTATTTTAAAGCAAAACTGCAAGCGACCGCAAATTGGACGCACGCGGCGTATACGTAATGCCATTAAGCTAAATCCGACATGAATGTGGTTGGGTGTGTGTGTGTGTGTGTGTGAATGACAGCAGTGTGGCATGCCACAATCGCTTTGGAGCGGCGTTGATTGATGATGGAATCAGCTAATGTTTGGCGGAATCGACGCTTTCTTGGCACCACATCGGACAGTGGGTCGGTCACGTGCCAACGCTAATATCTTAAGTGAGCGAATTAGCGCTCCGACGTGTAGACGAGTTAGGTCAGACTTAACGGGCGCGCAATTTCACATGTCAGCTTATTGTTTATATGTATATGTATATGTATTAATTTGTAGTACTGTGTTAAATATTAAAGATAAATATTAAGAAATGAAACTTTTTAAAAGTGGTAATTTGACGGAGGCCTTGGGAAACGTCGACATTTATTTGTTTACAGTTTATCATTTAATTACGAGGAGAGAATTTCGACTCGCCGCTAATAAGAAGTCAACATTTTTGCTAAAAGTTTAGTTGTTTGTCGATTAAAGATGTAGTTTTGAGATTTGCGACTGCATGAGAGGTCTATTGAAAAGTTCCCGGCATGGCACATAGATTAGACTACTGGAACTAAATGATTTTTAGATAGCCCTAACATTCAAAACACAGCTATCGCATCATTAGTTTGGTAATTATATCATTTTGAGTGAAGAACTTTTGTTATTGTGTCGGCTGGCAAGCTTATGGTGTCTGTATTTAGGGATGCACATGTAATAATTTTCATTGACTACCTTGAATAAGGTAGTACCATCAACAGCGACTACTACATAGCGTTATTGCACCGTTTGAAGAATGAAATCGCCGAAAAATTACTGCATTTGAAGAAAGCGAAAGTGCTGTTTCAACAACACATTGACCGTGTCATAAGTCAGTGAAAACGTTGGCAAAACTCCATGGATTGGATTTCGAATTGCTTCCGCAACCAGCGCATTCTCCAGATCAGGCGACTTTCTCCTTTTATTTTCTGCTCTTAGATCTCAAAAGAATGCTCGCTGGAAAGAAATTTTCGTCGAATGAAGCGGTGATCACCGAAGCTGAAACCTACTATCAAGCAAAAGACAAATCGTACTACAAAAATGGTATCGAAAAGTTGTAGGATCGCTGTAACCAGTGTATCACCCTCGAAGTGAACGATGTTAAATAAAAAAAACGAATTTTGCCCAAAAATGTGTGTTTACTATGGCAATCAGGGGACTTTTCAATTGACGTTTGAAAATTTTTTGATTTTTCTTAAGAGAAAGAGAAGAGAATTTTAGAACAATTATTTTTCGCGCTTCTTCGTAATTTTCTCTCAACACAACGCTAAAATGACGATAAATAAATTATTTTATTGGTTTCTAAACCAATTTTATTTCAGCCAGAAAACATTATTTTTTTTTAATCCTTATTTATCACAATGCAAACAGACAAAAATCGAACAAATTCAGAGAAGCCTTTTTAGCATTATTTCATTTCACTTTCACGCGCATATCGCTAAAGTGACGTCACAAAAAGGTGCTCTTCAGAATTTCTAATGTGGGATTGTAGTTATTTCTGTAAACTTATAAGGAAAACATGTTATATAACATTTTATGCAAATGAAAGCCGTGCTAAGACTCCAAACTGCTAACGCAAAGCTATTTTCAGAAGAGTTAAAAGCGCCATGCAGTTTTATTTGCAGTTTATTTTAGGGCTATTTTAAGCACCAAAGACAAATATTAAAGTGCTTTTTTTAGATTTTCGAGTTTCTTAGGCATGTTTTGTGTACAGTTAGTAGAGTAGGTAAACATGAAATGGATTTCGTGAGTGTAACAAATATGAAATGGAATTTTTTTTCAGCTTAATAAAATATTTGAACAATTGCTTTTTCATAGACGTTATATAAACACAAGTGAATCACTTGCTTGGAAAAATTGAGGCGTATTTATGTGTTTTTAAGTTTTTAATAAACTTTTGATTTGTTTTAATTTCTTTTCAAATAAAATTATTATGATAAAACTACTGGTTTTGGTACTGAAACCATAAAATTAGATTAAAAAAATTTAAAAATATAAAAAAAAATTGAAAAAAATAAACCTTGTTAACCCTCTGTTAATTACAGTGGGTCTTAGTACAGCGAAATGTTTATATTAATTTTATTGTTAATTTTTATTTTTTTTTTTTTTTTGATTTTTTTTAAACCTTTACGGTGTTATTAATTGTGAGCTGCTTTGAGATTTCGAGAATTCGAGTTAAAAGGAATGCGGATAACTGGACCCATAGAGTTAAAAAACATTCATATATAAAATTCGAGTTGAAACGGATCCGGATAACTGAGCTCATGTAGTTCAAAAACAATCATATATCAAAAAGTTGAAACGGATCCGAATAACTGAGCTCGTGTGGTTCAAAAGCAATCATATATCAAATTCGAGTTGAAGCGGATCCGTATAAATGGACCCATGGAGTTAAAAAACAATCTTATGTCAAATTCGAGTTAAAACGGATCCGGATAACTGAGCTCATGTAGTTCAAAAACAATCATATATCAAATTCGAGTTAAAACGGATCCGGATAACTGAGCTCATGTAGTTCAAAAACAATCATATATCAAAAAGTTGAAACGGATCCGGATAACTGAGCTCGTGTGGTTCAAAAGCAATCATATATCAAATTCGAGTTGAAGCGGATCCGTATAAATGGACCCATGGAGTTAAAAAACAATCTTATGTCAAATTCGAGTTGAAACGGATGCGCATAAATGGGCTGATGGTGTTAAAAAACAATCAAATATAAAATTCGAGTTGAAACGGATCCGGATAACTGAGCTCGTGTGGTTCAAAAGCAATCATATATCAAATTCGAGTTGAAACGGATGCGGATAACTGGACCCATGGAGTTCAAAAACAATCATATATCAAATTCGAGTTGAAACGGATGCGGATAACTGGACCCATGGAGTTCAAAAACATTCTTATATCAAACTGCGAGGCCAGATTAAAAAATATCCAAGAAAAATGTAAAATTTTATTTTATAATAAAATTTTTTTATATTTTTTTTTACTATTTCTTAATTTTTACTCCTTGGTATTTCTAAAATATTTATAAAAAAAAGTATATATTTGCACATAATTTTATACACATAACTGTTATTTACGTCTATGTCATCTTTATTTCCAGCACAATATCAATATTTACCATGTATTAAAAAAATATGTAAATAACGGTATTTCATTTATGTATATTTTATTTCAACTCTAAAACGTTGTCAATAAGCCAGTGCAGTACAATAGAACAATATTTAAATTAGTTTTCGTACACAAATAAAAATGTTGATTTTTCAAAAAATATGCCCATATATAGAAATGTACATACATATGTTCATACATATACATATGTACATATATAGTATACATGTAACGTCCAATGTCAAACTGACATCCATCAATCTTTTCACGGCACAAAAGGTGCTTTGTAACTGTTGTTATTTTACCGTTAATCAAAATATTATGATTGGTGTGATAGGGTTTGTGCTGATAACAATGGCACTATCTACATACATACACATTTATTTATGTATATGTACATCTAGGCGTGTAAATAAATTTAATCACTTTTTCTGCCTGTTTTGAACACAATCAATTATTAAGAGTTTAAATAAACACTGCAGGTACACTTCACATAACGTTTAAGATTGAGTAGTTTTCTAGCACTGCTTTATAGGTTGGGTTGAAATTTTTGAGTAAATTTTTTATTATAAATATTAATTGAAATTACAAAATTTTCCATAACAAAA